>NC_048299.1:188560109-188825178 GCF_013100865.1 Trachemys scripta elegans | reverse complement strand
ACACATACGCATATATATGCGTATGTGTGTGTCCCACCTTAAATCAGAGAAGAAAAATTACAATTAAATGACATGCGTTTCCTGAGTTTGCTGATAAAGCAAACCATTGCTTGGTGTTTGTCATTGAAGGCTTTGTGGGATAAGGGGTATTAGCCAACATTTCTTAGAAATGCTCTCTCCAATACTTAAAATTCTATGTATGCAATGTGTTACAGTTAAGTTACATACAGGTGTTTACCTGAAACAACCAGTATGTTTTCATATTTGTCTGTCAGCCATTTTAGTAAAATACTGGGCCAACTAAGCAGAAGACTTAGGCCCTTTTATATTAGGTAAGAGATGAAGTTAGGAAGGCCAGTGAAACCTGACCTACTCTCTTCTATGCACTAACGGGTAGTGTTCTTCCTTCCGGGACAGAATGAGCGATCAGATCTATAAATGAATTTTTGACTATCAGTATCAGAGATAGCAGTAGGAGCTACTCAAAGTAGATATCCAGCTTTGATACAAATTAAAGTTATCTATCTGGTTAATAGAAGCTATTAATTTGGCATTTTGGCCTGTAACTATCCGACGTGAACTAGAATAAAATAAAATCACAGAAACATATTGTCATTATAGAAATCATTGACATTTGCTTTCCATCTTCACCAATAGATACAACTGACCATATTAAAAATACTTTAGCTCCATCATCATGTTCGATTGACCTATTTTTTTTTTTCAAGAAACAAAAAGAGAACCAAGGACTGAAATTTTTCCAAAGGGTCAATATATACACATATTCTAAGGGCCTGAGTGGTTTTGCTTACATCAGCAAGACTATAAAGCTTTTTTCCTCATATAAACAAGATCCTTACATGTTGTTCTTAACTTACTTATTACCCTCCACTGAAATTAACATCAGAATACCATTCTGGTAAAAAGAATAGACCCAGAAGGGAAAATTTAAGAAGATTATGGATTTTTTTAAAATTGGAATGGAGGTTCAAAATCAGCTAAAGAACTCAAAAAGCACAAATATTAACACAAAGCAAGGGTGAAAGTTAATATTAAATACTTATGGAACAGGGTCCCAGCTCTGGGCCTCGGGCAGAAGGGGTGGGACTGGGGGTCAGCCTATCCCAGCCAGCCCATCTGCACTACCTGGCTTACACTGCCCAGGGCTCCGGCAGCAATTTAAAAGGGCCCAGGGCTCCCGGTCACCACTACCGCAGCAGCAGCCAGAGCCCAGGCCCTTTTAAATCACCGTCCCTGGAGCAGCTGCCCCTTTTGCCTCCCCGTCGGCGGCTCTGCCAGTAAGGTCTGTAATATAATTGATATAAAAAGGTTTAACTTTGCAGTGTGCCAGGTGAGAGCAGTGTAAGAAAACAGTGTGTTTCCTTGCCTGATGAGGCAGCAGAAATTATTTCCCAGTTCTACCAAGTAGCAGAGCTGGTCAAAAATTTTCCAGCTGGTAAAGAACACATATGCCTGTCTCCTCCATGGTTTCGGTTGCCATGAGCACAATAGGCTCTCCAAATCTCAAGTCTCTACTAACTTCTAGTCCGTTTCAGAGGCCAATTTAAAGACTTAGTCTTAATCTTCAAAACAATTAATGAACCAAGCCCCAATTATGTTAAAGACTGAATTTTAAATAGCAGAACTGCTGAGACAGTTGCACCCTTCTGAGAATACAGATGACAAAGTCTAAAATTAAGCATGAGAGAGGTGGGGACAAAGCAGTCACAGCTGAAGAGATCCAGCTACGGAATGAATTTGCAGCACAGATTAAGTTAATCCAGAGTTGTACCATCTTCTGAGATGCTGCAAAACCTTCAAAACCACCTGTCCACCAGAGCAAGTAAGGGAAAATTCTGCCTTACTCGGGAATTTTGAGAGTCTTCACAACAGGAAGTTTTTCCTGTCACCATGGCAACTGCAGGCATATCAGATTTTTGGCTCTGAGCCTATGCTTTGAATCACTTCTCAGGAAGAACTCCCCAGAGTTACAGTATTTTTCAGCATTGGAAGTTAACTATATAAAAGTTTTAAAGAGCTAGTCAACTGAAACATTTTGCAGCGGAACCTTGACATGAATTTTAGGGTTTTCCTGGAGTAATAATGAAAAGTTGTAGTTTTGCATGAAGAAAAAAAATCACTTCCCAACCAGCTCTACCATATTATACACGCATACAGTTTTTTGTTTTAAAAAGTTAACATGATAGGCATAGAGGACAAACTGCCTCCCAACCTAGCCACTATTTATTGACTTGAATGCAATAATAATGTACAAAAATGGCAATTTATCAATCCTAGCATCAGTAGGCTTCTGTCTTGCAATGGGACTACAATAGTGTTAGTGTTCAAATCCAGGGCCTCAGTGCTTTAAAAAGTGTGTACTCAAGCTGGCAAATGATTCACAAGTTTCAAATGTGATGGGATAATGTTCCTGCTTGCTTGTAGATTCCACATCACTAGAATCAGTACTGTCTCAAGTTTCTACTCTGCCCTCTAATTTGTGTTTGCACAGGATCAGAGAATCTGCTACTTTGTAATTTCAGAGCATTAATGTGTGGCAAGGATAGTTAAGGTCCATAAACAAACTGTAGCCTGGTGGTATAGCAGGTGTGCACCTGCAAAATATATTGTTTTCAACAAAACTGCAACCACAGAATTGGAAAAAAAAAAAAAAGCCAGCTTATGTTACCATATTACTTCCGTCTCTCTTCTGAAATAAATGTGGTCTTGGATAACAACTTAAAATAGATAGTAGAGTTTTGTGAGGGGCTGCAATTGGCCCTTCTACTTGCTCACTCAAAACCATATTTCGGAAGATTTTTAACAATGGCTTGTGTCTCCTGCATAGCATAACAAGGCAAGGAAAGACATGCATTCCTGTTACTTGCGAGGGAGGGATGATATGGCATTTATGAATACCCATGTACAAGCTACAAGTCCAAAAAGAGAGTACTCTGTATTGAAAATGCTGCTTCTTGTAGCAGAGGTTTCTCTGGATGACTCTCCATATCTTCAGTAGAAGTCCAGGATGTTTATTTTCATATTCTGAAGTTTTGGAACAATAATACTGTAATGGCATGTTTCCATATTTTCCCCTCAAATATTCATCTATTATATTCAACATACTCAGGGTTGAGTTGCTGTATTGAAGTTTTGCCTGAGTGATGATCTTCTGTCTGTGCATTTGACAGAATACTCCTTCAGCTGGTGTAACTAAGCCAGGGTTGTGCAAACTTTTTGGCCCGAGGGCCACATATGGGTATGGAAATTGTATGGCAGGCCATGAAAACTCACGAAATTGGGAGTTGGAGTGCGGAAAGGGGTGAGGGCTCTGGCTAGGGGGTGTGGGCTCTGAGGTGGGGCCAGAAATGAGTTCAGAGTGCAGGAAGGGACTTCAGGCTTGGGATGCAGGGGAAAAAGGGGTGAGGACTCCAGCTGGGGTTGGGGATTAGGGGTTTGGGGTGCAAGAGAGTGCTCCGTGCTGGGACCGAGGCGTTCAGAGGGCAGGAGGGAGATCAGGGATGGGGCAGGGGTGCAGGCTCCGGGTGGCACTTACCTCAAGCAGCTCCCAGAAGTAGTGGCATGTCCTCCCTCGGACTCCTACGCAGAGGCTCTGTGTGCTGCCTGTCCGCGGGTGCTGCATCTGCAGCTCCCATTGGCTGTGGTTCCCGGCCAATGGAAGCTGCAGGGGCAGTGTTTGGGGCAGGGGCAGCGTGCAGAGCTCCCTCTGCCCCTATGCATAGGAGCTGGAGCGGGGACATGCCACTGCTTCTGGGAGCCACATGGCGCCACGGCATGTGAGGAGCGAGGCAAGCCCCCGATCCCGCTCCCCAGCTGGAGCAGGGCACACCCTAGCCCCTGATCTCAAGGGCCTGATTAAAACATCTAAAGGGCTGGATGCGGCCGCTGGGCCGTAGTTTGCCCACCCCTGAACTATGCCCTTTATTAAGGAAGCCACAGGCTTAACTTCAAGCTGGTATTTACAGGGAATTTCTACTTCACCTTAATCACACCCTTATAAACTAGGTGAGGAAGAATTACAGGGTTGATTTATTTGTTTTTTGCATTTTGTTTTCTGAAAACAAACACCTGTAAAGTTATATCCCCATTCTCATGTAATTCTGGGAAGCTTAATTGAGAGTGAGTTCTCACCCAAAGCTCCAGTTTTAGAGATTTCTCTTTCCCTTCAGAGGAATAGAGGGCAGCGATCTCTCAAAAGAAGGGATAGCTCAGTGGTCTCAAAAGAAGGTTTACATCTTTGTGCTGCCCCTTTAAGAGCTGCTTGTGAGGAATATGCTTTACCAGTCACTGGGTCAAACACCTGAAAGAAACGTGGATGTGCCCTGTGAGGGCCAGAGTGTATTATCAGGAAGATCGTGATGACAGTCTGCAGGCATGTACCCTGAGAAAACCAGTAGCCACTTTATAATCTCCTGTAGAATCCCTGGAGACTGGGAGGGGAGAGGAGGTAGGTCCATCTCCGAGTGAAGGGGGATCTGATTCACTTTATGCCATGCTCCCTGTTGCTGGGGCCAGGCTGAGTGGGAACTGACCACACAAAATGAGTGCTGGAAAAATGACTCATTGATATCAGGGAGGTCACAAGGGCTGGCATGTTTGCCGAGGTCTGGCTGCCTGCGGGAAACAGCTTGTAGGAACAGGGGCTGAATGCTTTGTAATTTTCTCAACCATCTCAGCACAGATTTTGCTTGCATGCTGGCTGGGAGCAGGAATTCCTTCCTGGTTACTAAGGGCAGACCTCTTCCCAGAGATTCAGGAGACTCCAGTGAAACTTTCCTGCTGGCCCTACAAGCTGTGGGAATAGGAATCCCATGCCTAGGGACATGCTAGATTTACTTTTATCTTTGTACTATTAAATATAACAGGGACACCAATTCTGGTTTGGTCTCAGTGAAGGAAACTTCAGTCTCAGCAGTGACTGTGACTGGAGCCAGGTTTATCTATCCCTGACTGCCATTTCTGAGGGGGAAGGGAGGAGAGCCCACAGCCCTTAAAACCCTCCTCAGAAAGCCAAAAAGTTTTTTGTTTGTTTGTTTAGCCATTTTGAGGAGGAAAAAACTGAAGCCAACGAAGAAACTCAAGAGACATTTAATTAAAAATCTTTTTTAAAAATCCCCTGCAAGTTCTGCTCTAATGGGAGACCTGGGGTCTGCCACATGGGCTGCTTGGAGGCAGAGAATTCTGGATGTCTTCCTGAGGAGCCCAGGCTCAAAGCAAAGATCTGGTCTGCCTCCAGCTGTCATGGGCACAGGAATGCCTAATTGTGATGGCTGACATGGACAGGACTTGGAATGACATCACTGACACCTTCTATCCTAACCTCCCCCATTCAAAAATAACCCCCCATAGTACGAGAAAATTAACATACAAAACACACACAAAAATCCACCCAAAATATCATCCCCCCAATCATAAAAAAAAAATCAGTTTTTTACTCCCCAAGAAGAGGAGACCCAGAGACGCCACGGAGTTCACTAGGAACTTTACTATTGCTAACAATTTTACATGGTAGAGGCTCAGACACTACACTGATAGGAAGCAGCATTAGTATGTATATGTGTAATGTAGCTATTTACTGCTTCCATCATGAAAGGTGATGTGACCCTGCCAACAAGAGTTTAGTTACACACCCTAGCCACTTATTTTGGGGGGGTGTCTGTCATCTGTTGGCTTGTAGTGATATTAAAGACGGTACTAACAGTGATTCCCCCAAGTGACAGTGACCCCCTCATAATTTGTCCCCCACACTTTAAAATCCAACAGTTTCACCAAGTACAAAAATCTCTTGGGTCTTCTGTTAAAACTTGTAAGCTACTGTCTGTAGAAACCACTGATTGTATCTGTCCTGTGAAAGATACTTTATTACTATGTAAAATTTACAAACAAGTTAATTGACTTTGTTCTTGAAGTAATTGATACACAATGTAAACAAACACTATAAGCTGTTAAGTGACTTTCACTTCATTCAACTGCTCCTAGGACAGACCCCCACCTTCTGTGATTAAAGGGCCGGGAGTCTCAAATGAATTAGTACACATCCTGAAAGTGGTGGAGACAGTAAATTAAAATATGGTTAAGATATGGAATGTATGCTGATGAATGCTTGATGTACATAAATGGTTAGGGAGGTGCCAGCCTAGAAAAGGAGTATCCATCGGCCGAAGAACGTGTCAAGTGGATGACCAGAAACCCCTGGAGGGTAAACTGGGATCCACCCCATCACCTGGAAGGATGAGAAACACAAACTTTGGACAGTGTGGAGCCACCAGGAATGTGCCACTTTGGACAGGAATGTGCCATCTGCTGATTGCGTCAGCAACAGCAGGATGAAACAGTTCCCATAGACTAACATAGGAATTAATTCCTATAAGAATGGACTCTAAAGACTGATAACTTTGAGTCTCTGGTTCTGCTGCCAACCTCCAGGAGCATCAGGTGCACCTGACACGGACTCGACTCCATCCTCATGACCAAGATACCTGGCCAGTAACTTGGCATGAGCAACTTCTAGGCTGGTAACTATAACACCTATACAGAACTTGAATGAATGATTGTGTAAATGAATCTCTCTCTCTCTCTGTGTGTGTGTATAAGAAATAAGTAGTCAAACAACATTGTTTACTTTTATCTTTTGCTTTATCAGTATATTTACAATAAATGTGGCATCTTTGCCTTATCCCTTTTAATAAGATCCTGCTGGTTTTTATTCTATTGGTATAACAGGCTGACTAAGCCTTGTTCAGTATGGAAAACTGATTTTATTATGATATTTGATGTTTTCAGAAGCTTGTAACTTATAGATAATAAGTTTGTTATAGGACTCTCAAAATATAAGATTTCTGTATCAGGGTGTAATTCATTGTCATTGTGAACATTTAAAAATATTTTAAGGTGGTATGTTATTAGATTTATTATGTTTATGCAGCCGGTTTCACTCACCGCTGTGGCATCTCCTTTTGACTGGGTCTGGGGATTAGTTCTTGCTTGGTTTTGCACCCCCTTCCATTGGTTATTCAGTTGCTGCAGCAGTCTCTTCTCCCATACTTCACAGAGCTCCCTCTTTGTGGCTCAGCCCTCCGACTAGGTCTTGATCTAGTCTTCCCCCTCTGGGGTGTCAAAAGTTCCTTTGGACTGTGTGTACTCTGGCCCATGCAGTCCTCTATGTCAATTCCCAGTCTATGCCACTTTCCCAGTGATTCCCTCCTCTACTCCAGGTTCCAGCCCAGGGACCCTATCCTTAGCAGCCAAAGTCTACACAGTCAACCTTTGCTGCTCTTTCCCTGGGCTTCTTCCTACTCTGCCTTCCACAGGCTTTCTTCCCTGCAACTCCTCTGACTATACCCCCTCTGTGAGGGACAGGAGAATCCCAGGGTTTCCTCACACCCACTTCTCTGTGCCCAGAGTGACTGCAGAATCTCTCCCTGCAGCACCTCTCTCAATTTCCTAGTTTTATAGGAGCCCAATCTGCTCCTGCCCAGCTGGACTTCATCTTCACTTAGAGCTTGTCAGTCAAGCCTGACTCCTCCCCCACCCCCCGGTGCAACCTATAAAGTTAACTGGCCCCCTCTCAGCCACCTTAACTCCTTCAGGGCTGGTGTGGGGTGAACACCCCATCAAATACTCTCCCCATCAAGACTGCAACCATCAAGGGGTATGGATGTCCCCAACCCTGCATTTACCAGAGCTGGGCCTGGAGATCATTTCACTCCTGCTCTAATTCACCCATCAAAAGAAGCAGTTTTCCCTTTTCTTCCATGGTGTACCACTACTTTTCATTCTGATATTCTAGGTCTTGTACAGCTACTTGTAAGGCCTGCTCTGCAGCTACCACCTTCTTTTGTAACACTTTCCCTTTCTCTGCAGACTCTCTCAGGATCTGGGTTCCAAACGTATACTGGCTAATCTCTCTGTTTATCCCTGCCTCCTTCAGGTTTGGCTTTGTAAGAACCTTTCTCCCCTTCAGTTTCTTCTCATCCTCTGTCATCACAGCTTTCTCTACTATACCTGTGCCGATGCTGCAGTCCACCAACTTTCTTCAGGACCTTGCATTTCTCTTGGCCACATTTCTACTCCTTATGAGGGCAATGCCTCCTCACATGGCACAATTCCCCATAGAACAAAAGGTACACCCCCTTCCAACTCTCCCAACAGGTTAGATGCCTTAGGGCTTTCCTGCATTCCCACCTCCAGTGTAAGGCTTCTTATCCCCATACAGGTAGGGGTTTTTTTGCACGTCCCCACAGGAATAAAGCTTCCTTGGCTGCACTGCTGACCTAAGAACCTCTTTTCTGTTCCGAGCCTCTGAAGTCTCTGCTAATTTCCTCCCACAAGAGTATACATAACTACTGCTGTTGCCCCAGCCTCACCAAACAGCTCTACAAGTATAACTGTGCTTCCCAGTGTCTCTGCTGTTCTCCAGGGACCTGTGTAAGTAGTTCCGGGATCATCTTTTGTTGTTGTCAGCCCCCTTAAGTGGGAGAGTGTACTTGTCTTCTGCAAAAAAGGCTTCCATACACGACTCCATTATTCTTTTTCCCTGTTCTTCCACTGCAGCCTCTCACACTCGCCTTGGGCGAGTCATGGGGGCAACACTCATGCCTGCATTCTCCATCAAATTGTGACAGGATTCACTCACTGCTGGGGTGCCCCCACAATGCTGGGTCTGGGGATTAGCTCGTGGCACCCTTCTTCCATCAGTCATTCTATGGCTGTGGTGTCCTCTTGTCTCATATGTCACAGAACTCTGCCTTTGTAGCTTAGCCCTCTAGCTAGGTCACTATCTAGTCCTTCCCTTTCCTGGGTATAAAATCCTTCCTGGACCAACTCCTGTCTGTACATTGGCAGTCCTTCATTCCAATTCTCAGTCTGTGCCACTTTCCCACTGATTGGCAGGGAAACCCAGGTGTGGCCTATATGTTTAATTGGCTCCTTTTGAGCCACCTTAACCTCTTCAGGGCTTGTATGGGGGTGAACACCCCATCACAGCTCACAATAGGTTTGCACTGTTAAACCTATTAGATGATTGTTAGGTCTTAGCTTAAGGGTAACGGTGCATAAGACTATCAGCTCAGTTATCTGATAAACAGAGATAATGAAACTTACCTCCTTTGTAAAGTGCTTTGAAATATACAGATGAAAGCCAGGTTTTGCTTATTTGCCATTTTGCGTATGAATTTTCATTAACTTTCTATCTTAAGTCTTTAAGTCTGTACAATGGTGTCTATGTTTGTACAAGTAGCTTTAAGGACCCTCGTACAGGAAGTCTGACAGAGAAATATATGTGGTTTCTTCAACCATTTCCTAGAAGAGATGAAGGTGAATGTTTGGTGTGGCACTACATGTCTGTTATATGTTCTCGGATTTTGTTAAATATTTAGCTTCCATGATAGAAATGTATTAGTATGTCACCAACGGGGCACTTTTTAACATGAGTTATTAGTATACACTGGTTGAAAATAACAGCATGAGCATGAACAATATAAAGAGCAGAGAAAAAAAAAAACCCTTTCCTACTGCATGAAAACATCTTCTGTCTGACAAATTCTACATTAAGAATTTTAGCCAGCTTGAGTACAAATTGGGACCAATTTCCTAAGCCATATTTAGCTTAATCATGATAGGGAACAGTTAAAACTGCCTCCCATTATTGCTTCATAAATAAAATGTTGAGAAATATAAACAACTTGTCTGGATGTGAATTTGAGATATACAATTAATAGAGTAAGATTTGCTGTAGCAACAAATATAACAGGAATTTACCTACATTTTACAATAGGAGTAATTGGATAAAGGAACACAAATAACTTAATACATTCAAAATGATATAATTAAAAAGGAGATCCAATTCTATTACAACCATTGTACTGCACCTGGATTTGAGTGAAATTTTTCTTAGACTATTTGTTAGACACATCAATATCAGATACCAATTAGCATAAAGAACTTGTCTGTGCAGAATTTAAAAGTTCAGAATGTAGACAGGTCATTTGTCACCATGCTTGTAATCTTCCAGGCAGGTCTTCCTTTGAGCTGCGGAATCTTGTATGGCTTTTATTCCTTGAGTGTGCATGTGTGATTCTTTCCTCACAATAGTGAAGAGCTTTTCAATTTCTGTACCTCTACAGAGAAAAAACTTTTTTTTTTATATCAACCAAATACAACTGGCTTTTGAGTTAGCTAGACAACTACCATTCTGTGTCTCTGATTTATTGAATCCACATGGTAAATTTGGGAAAAGTATATTTTTACATTGATATAACAGCTTTCTGCTCTCTCCTGTTAAATGCATAATAAATTCCTTACGTTTAAAATTAATGAATTTGGCAGTGAAAGGCCTGGCTTTTTGTGTCTCTCTGTCGGATGAGGTGGGACAGTTAACGTTTTATGTGCCTGTTCATTAGTTGCCTTTTCAGAAAAATCTTTAAACAATAGATTCCGAAGGAAAGCAGTAATGTCTGCAGTTTCCAGTTCCTCAGAGAATCATAAGGTACATACATTAGAACTGTTGTGATGACTTTCTACATAATCTACTTCATCAATTAGAGACTGTAGTCCTGACTCCCCACTGCCTTGCATTTTGTGCAGTCATTTACATTTATTCAAAGTGGGTGTAAAACACTACTAGGTCAGAATGGCAGGTGTTGGCAGCATTTCACAGCAGCTTCACCAGGATAAATGACTATGCAATGTGCAAGGAAGTGGAGAATCAGGCCTTGATGATCTAAAGGACTTATTTTCTCCTTTCAGGAAAATCACCCAGGATTTCGCTGATTTTCATCTGAGCCACCACCGTCCTGATAGTGAGCTATCCCAACGCTATCTGCATCATGGCAATGTCTATTATTATGTTATAAAGTTGCACAGTTTTATAATTATTGACAGAATCTAATTTCAGAAATAAGCAAAGATAGATCAGTTTTCAAAAGTGCCAGTCTTTTGTGTCTGGTCTATAGGAGAAGTAGGACAGTTAAAAATGGAGACTCAAATCTCTGCTTCAGGTGTTTCTTAGAGGTTTGTTCACGCTTAGCCCGCTCTTTGCTCATTTTGAAATGATTGTGTGTCAGTTCTCCCTGGGGGAATCATGAAAACACGATGTGTACCTAGGGAGAAGCAAAGCAGCCCTGTAATGGATCTCGGAAGCACTTGCAATGGAGTCTCAGCCAGGCACTATATGGTGACACTCTTACCCACTCTCCGATGTTCCTGAATCTATCTAGAATTTATTAGGAAAACCATGATGATATTAATGACATGATAGCAGTTTAAGGATACACAGACCTGCCTAACAGTCTAATCTCTTCAAGGTAGCACTTTGTCTCTGTGGTTTTTGTAAAGCACCAGAACTTTACAAATAATAAACGCAGTTCCTGGAAGGGTCTCTTACAATGTTGCAATTATAAGTTTTCCATTCTGATTTCCAACAGAAGAGCCTCAAACACTTGCACGGACATAAGAGCTGCTACGTTAACATAACTGTCACTGCAGTATCAATAGGGACTTCTCTTGTACACATTTTAAAGTAAAGGTTCTAACTTTAAACTGAAAAATCCATGGGAAAAAATGGTTACTCACCCTCTCATAACTGTTGTTCTTCGAGATGTGTTGCTCATATCCATTCCAATTAATGTGTGTGTGTGCCACGTGCACAGTTGTCAGTTCCCCTAGCAGCACCCGTCAGGTCAGCTATGGAGCCCCCTGGAGTGGCGCCTCCATGGCGGTGAATATAGGTCCCTGCCGACCTGCCGCCTCCTCAGTCAGAGGGGAAGGCAGGTGGGTTTGGAATGGACATGAGCAACACATCTCGAAGAACAACAGTTACAAGAAGATGAGTAACCATTTTTTCTTCGAGTGCTTGCTCATATTGATTCCAATTAGGTGACTCCCAAGCGTTACCTAGGCGGTGGGGTCAGAGTTATGGAATCGCAGACTGGAGCACTGCTCTGCCGAATACCGCATCGTCTCTGGCATGCTGGGTAATCGTGTAGTGAGCAGCGAAAGTGTGCACTGAGGACTACGTCTCCACACTGCAGATCTCTTGAATCGGCACCTGGGCCACAAATGCCATCAAGGAGGCCTGCGCCCTTGTGGAATGTGCCATGAGTGCCAGGGTTAGCACGTTGGCCAATTCATAGCAGGTGCGGATGCAAGTGGTGATCCATGATGAGATCCTCTATGATGAGTCCAGAAGACTTTTCATACGGTCTGCCACTGCCACGAACAGCTGGTTCGATTTTCAGAATGGCCTCGTGCGCCTGATGTAAAAGGTGAGCGCCCATCGAACATCCAGTGAGTGGAGTCTTTATTCCCGGCTGCTTGCATGAGATTAGGATAAAACACCGGCAGGAAAATCTCCTGGTTGGAGTGAAATTGGGACACAATCTTTGGAAGGAACGCAGGGTGAGGTCTAAGCTGCACCTTGTCCTTAAAGAAAACTACGTAGGGAGGGTCGGAGGTATAAGCCTTAAGTTCTGAGACCATCCTTGCCGGAGTAATGGCGACTAGAAAGACAATCTTCCATGATAGGTACAGAAGGGAACAAGTCGCCAGTGGTTCAAATGGAGGCCCCATCAGTTTGGAAAGAACCAGGTTGAGGTCCCACGTAGGCATCGGCTGCTGAATCTGTGGGTACAGACCCTCCAGACCTTTGAGAATGTGGTCAACCATGGGGTTGGCAAAGACAGAGTGCCCTGCCACTTCCGGGTGGAATGCAGAGACAGCTGCCAAGTGCACCTTGATTGAAGAAGCTGCTTAAGGTGTAATAGGTACTCCAAGATGAGAGGAATGGAAGCCTACAATGGCAGAGTGCGGCCTGGGAGCACCATATGGCAAACCTTTTCCACTTGGACAGATAGGTGGCCCTAGTGGAGGGCTTCCTGCTACCAAGCAGGACTTCCTTAACCAACTCCGAGCCGGAGTGTGGTGTACCTATGCTGGTGGGACCATGGCGGTGTCACCACTATGACCGTTGCCTGGTCCTGGCGGATTTTGAGCAGGACCTTGTGCACGAGCTGAAATGGCGGGAACACGTACAGCAGATGATCTGACCAGGCGAGGAGAAAAGCATCTGCGAGAGAGCCCTGGCTGTGGTTTCTAAAGGAGCAGAACCGTTGGTACTTCCTGTTGCTCCGAGTGGTGAATAGGTCAACATAGGGAGTTCCCCACCTTTGGAAAATGGTGTAAATGACATCTGGCTGGATGGACCACTCGTCATTGCGGAAGGATCTGCTGAGGTACTCCGCCAGCTCGTTCTGTGAATCTCTGAGGTACGTCGCCTCCAGGTGAATGGAGCGGGCTATGCAGAACTCCCACAGTTGGAGGGCTTCCTGACACAGGGAAGAGCCTTGCTTGTTTATATAAAACATTGCAGTTGTGTTGTCCATCATAACTCCCACGCACTGACCCCACAGATGAACCTGGAAGGTTTGGCATGCTAGTCGTACAGCCTTCAAGTCCTTGATGTTGATATGGAGCGAGAGCTCATCCTGGGACCAGAGGCCCTGTGTCTGAAGGTCCCCCCAGGTGTGCACCATACCCCAGTGCTGACGTGTTTGTTACCAGGGAGAGGGAGAACTGGGGCCTGTGGAAGGGGACTCCTTTGTACATGTCCTGAGGGTTGAGCCACCAGCCAAGGGACTGGACGACCTGCGCCGGAAGGATCACTACTATGTCCAGACTGTTGCGAGCCAAGCCTGGAGAGATCCGAGGCACATTCTGGCATGCTTAACCACGTATGTGTAAGATGCCATATGACCGAGAAGCCTGAGACAGCCCTGAACCATGGTGGTGGGGTAGCGTCTAAGGCCTTGTATGATTTCTGACTTTGCTTGAAAGCGGGCCTCTAGCAGGAACACGCTGACCCAACCCGAGTCCAGCACTGCCCCGATAAACTCTATCCGTTGAGTTGGCACCAGGGTTGACTTGCTCTCGTTAAGGAGAAGGCCCAATCTATCGAAGGTGGATCTCACAAAGTGGATCTGTGAGTCCACTGATCCCTGGAGCGCCCCCAAGCAGACAGTCGTCGAGGTATGGGTATACCTGCACCTGCCTTTGATGGAGGAAGGCTGCCATGACCAACAAACACTTGATAAATACTCAGGGGGCTGTCGACAGGCTGAAGGGAAGGACTGTGAATTGGTATTGCTTGTGTTTGACCACAAACCTGAGGAACCGTCTGTGAGCAGGGCATATGGATATGTGGAAGTACGCATCCTTGAGGTCAAGGGTGGCATACCAGACTCCTGGATACAGAGAAGGGATAACAGAGTTCAGGCAGACCACGCAGTATTTCAACTTCCTCATGAATCTGTTGAGGCCTTGCAGGTCTAGAGTGGGTCTGAGACATTCTCCCCACCCCCCTTGGCTTTGGGAATTAGGAAATAACGGGAGTAGCTCCTGAGGAACCTCCTCCACTGCCCTTGCGGCGAGGAGTGTCTGCACCTCCTGCGCAAGGAGGTGCTCGTGAGAAGGGTCCCTGAAGAGGGACAGGGAAGTGGGGTGGAAGGGAGGGGAGGAGCAGAATTGGAGAGAATATACCACTTCTACCGTGCGAAGAACCCAGCATTCGATGTTATTTAGGACAAAGCATGGTAGAAGTGGGATAAACTATTCAGGAAGCAGGGATGAGGATCCGGTCCAATGGCTGGGACGTCATCCCCGGGAGCACCTTCAAAAGACCTGCTTAGAGCCTGAGGAAGTGCGCGCCTGGCCCTGGTTAGATGAGGGCTGAGACAGCTTGCGCCTGCCGTTCCTGCCATGCTACCTAAAGAAGATCTGTCTAGGGCATGGCTGGTAGAGGCACTGTGAGGGCTGAGGTTTAGTGTTTCCGCAAAGTGGCTGGGGTATGCACCCCTAGTGACTTCAGCGTAGCCCTACAGTCTTTAAGGCTATGCAGCTTGGAGTCAGTTTGCTCCACAAACAGGCCCACCCCATGAAATGGGAGGTCCTGGAGGGTCTGTTGCATCTCGGGTGGCAGCCCCGAGGCCTGGAGCCATGAGCTACGCCTCATGCCGATGCCAGAGGACAAAGTGCGCGCCGCCGAGTCCACAGCGTCCAGTGTGGCCTGTAACAAGGTCCGTGCCACTGCTTTGCCCTCTTCAACAGTAGCCCCAAACTCCTCCCTGGACTTGGCGGGTACCAGGTCCCTGAATTTTAGCATGGAGTTCCAGGAGTTGAAGCTGTACCTGCTCAGGATTGCCTGCTGGTAGGCAATACTGAGTTCTAAAGCCCTGGTCGAATAGACCTTGCATCAGAAAAGGACTAGTCGCTTAGACTCCTTTGATTTGGGGGTAGGACCCTGCTGCCCCTGCCTCTCTCGTTTGTTCTGCGGGGCCGAAGTTGACGGTGCCGGCTCATGAACCTTTGGCGCCAGGTACTCCTCTGTAGGATGCACCCAATGGTGGCTTCCAGGGCAGCAGACCTTGGTGTAGGGGGTCAGTCCCTGTCCTGTTTCCAGTGCTGCTTCTGTGGCACCGGGGAATGAGACCGGTACACCTTGCAGTCTTCACTGGCTTTGGTGCCAGGGAGTGACGGTGCCGATGGTCTCTATGCCCAGAGTCCTTCCTTGGCACTGCTTCTCTTATAGAGGCCAGAGCGCTCTGCACAGAACTCTGCGCCGGATCCTGCCGTGCCGAGGTGGGCTGAGGTTTCAGAGCCACCTCCAGGAGGAGCTGTTTTAAACTAAAGTCCCACTCCTTCTAAGTTCTGGGACAGAACTCTTCAAATCTTGTCAGCCTGGTGTGCTTCCTACAGACACTTGAGGCAAGAGTCGTGGGGGTCGCCCGTTGGCATGGGCTTGTGGGAAAACTTGCAGGGCTTAAATCCTTGGGATCAAGGCATGCCCCGAATCCGAAGGGAAACAGGAAAGTTGCGGTGGGGAAGAAACCCCCCCCCCACTCCTATACACTAACAAAATAACTATAAGTAAGGCTATGATTTTGTTATGGATGTTTTTAGTAAAAGTCAAGGACAGGTCACGGGCAATTAACGAAAATTCACAGAAGCTGTGACCTGTCCCTGACCTTTACTAAACATGTCCATGACGAAATGGGGAGGGAGGGGGGTCCAGCACCCTGCCTTCCTGTGGCTGGGAGCTGCCGATCCTGCCCTGTGGCTGGGAGAGACCCCTACCTGTGGCGGCTAGGGAGCTGCAGGGGATTCCCTACCTCTTGCAGTGGCTAGGGAGCTGTGGAGGCTGGGGAGCTGCCAGGGGATTCCCCCATAGTGCCCGCAGCCCCGGCAGCTGGGGAACAGCTGGGGGATTCCCCACCACCACCGGTGGCGGCAGGGATACCCCGCAGCTCCGGGCCCCCATGGGAGGTGGGGGTACCCTGGAGTTCCCAGCGGCTGCAGACTGAAGTCACAGATTCTGTGACTTCCGCGACCTCCGTGACCAAATTGTAGCCTTAACTATAAGCTATAAACTATGAAACTAAGAAAACTATACACACTGAACTATAGAAGAACTAGGGGAGCACTTGCGAAAGCAAGCCACAGTTCCAACGACTGTCATGGGCTGTAAGAAGGAACTGAGGTCATATATTGAGCGCCATGGAGGTGCTACTCTAGGGGGCTCCACAGCTGACCCAACGGGTGCTGCTAGAGGAAAAACATTCTGACGACTGTGCACATAGCGTGCACACATCTAATTGGAATAGATATGTGCAAGCACTTGAAGAAGAATTAAGATTTACTCTTGCTGTTCGATGCCTAATTATGATGATATACCAGGGTATCTCAGCATAGCAGATGTAAAAATTCACACACCCCTCTTAAGTGAGTAGTTGCATTCCTTCCTTTTTCATGTTTTACACTCATCTATAAATTATGATCCACAACTAAAATTTATTTTAATAAAAAAAACTTTATTTAGATGGGCTCAAACCAACCACTAATATTTTCCAGTAATAATTTCAACACATAATTTAATAAAATTATTAATTTCTCATACCCTTTCCTCCTCTCCCCCTACCCCCATGTTCTCATTTTCCTTTTGCATTTCCCAGATGCAGTATCACCACAATTTCCCATTGGGAATACAGTATATGCTGTTTCAACCATAATCTATATTATTTCTTTGGTGTTAGGTGATCAACTCCCTTCCCAAAGACGTAGTAAATTTTTTCTGTGACACGATGCCTCCACAAATTGCAGCGTTAGAAATCTTTTCTTTAAATTCCAGTCTTCCATGGAGTAAGCAATCCACCTTCATCATGAGAACGCACCAACAGTCATTAACTATTGAGAAGTCTCACTAGATTCTCTAGACATTTTAAGTGATAGGCTTTTAGCTGGTTTCCTTCTGGCTGTGAAAGAGCTAAAGAGGAAAAAAAAACAAACAAGACTTCAGAGCTTTTCTGTTACCTTTCAATATTTCACATACTAGGATTTCAAAGGTTACATCAAACCCACAGACTCAAGAGCCTCTTGCTAAAGCGCACATTTTATAATCTGCACAACAAATTGGCAGTCGCGTTCCCCTCAAATATTTTACAGCAATATCCTGTACTGGCATTTCATATTGCTGTCTTTGTTTCTACAAAAAAGACATTACAAAACATTTACTAATACAATACCCTTGGAAATTTCCAATCAACTGGGACAAGGAAGGCAAACGAGTCTTTGCTCAGGCTCTAACCAGTGTATCCTTGGCAGTTGCCTCAGCACGAATAAGACTATGCTTCTACTACAACTCCTCCAGAGCGCAGGGTAGAGTGGGGAAGGGACAAGGCTAAAACAAGGCTACTGATGCATTTCAGAAGTCGAGTCTCCTGTACTCTGAAAGGATTTCTAAGGTGCCCCAACCAGTACATTCCCACTCACTCCCCTAGTTGGAAGCCTGCTCAGCCTTGTAAAGTCATGAAAGCTTTCCCAGCAGCATATGCTGTTTTTATATAGCTCTATGGACGTACAAAGTACTGTAAAGTACAATGATTTTGCCAGGCAAACAAGACATTCCAATCGCAAGTACTTTTAACCTATTGAATGAATAAGCTGGAACAGTACAAACAGAACACAACACACAAATGAGTGGAAAGAAAACCATTGTACATTCATTATATAGAACTTAAAATGTATTTCCTAACACAGGATGGTCATCAGATATGCTGGCAAAAATCCATCTAACCAGGGCTAATCTACTCCAAAATAAAACAAAAATCATCTGAATTTAGTAGCCATTTGCTGGCCACTCTGTCTTGTAAACAAATATGGCAATTTAGCCCCATTTGCGCAATGATGTGTGTGTGTACTGAAGAGCACGTACAGACTGACTGAACTCACTAGGAGTTCTTGGGTGCTTAAAGGTAAGCATGCACGTAAGTCTTTGCAGGAGCAGGTTCCCGATGAAAATGAGCAGAACGAACATGCCCACATATTAGCTACTGTAGCTACAACCCCACTCCACAGTGCTGCTCAGAGAAATGTCCAATTAGAGATGCTTTTGATCTTTTTTTGGACTGCTTGCAAGTACAGTTATCTATTATGTAAACGTTGTCCAAATGATAGCTAACTGCAATTTCTTAAAGCAGTCAGCATGCTTTTAAAAAGTCAAAGTAAAAAACAGCCAATTTACAGAGCAATACTGTCAGGATAGCACAGTAGTCTGGTCTTTCCTGCGTAGCTGAGTTCAGCAAGGTTAAGTGAGGTCAGTTCTAACTGGGCAGTGGTTCTTATCACCAAAATACAAGGTTTTAGCACAGAGAAAGTCTGTGGCAACAAAATCATTTTGCTGCCAGCACAATCAAATGCATCTCGCAGACTAATCCTTAGCAATTACCACCACACAAATCTTATTTACAATTTGTCACCAGAAGGTTTTTTTTATTTTATTTTGGAAAAAGATGCCGAACAGCAAAGCACATGTGGATTTAAAAGGATCATCAAGCAGAACCCAAAATTTTAGAAAAAACTTACAACACAACAAAATGCTTCCTTTCTGTTGTACTGCAGAGCAGTATAGTGTATTAATGATATCTTTTCACAGAAAAATTACAGAATTGGCTGTTACTCCTTTGAGATGGAAACTAAATTTTCCAATAACTTACTTTTCTTCACTAAAGAATAAGCCTCATCTACTCTTCTCTTTATTGATGGATTCTTCAAAGTCACTTTTGCCTGTAGCACAAATAAGAATAATCCAATAACTACATTTATTCCCACATGCTGATGCTCTTAAAATCAGGCTATGTCTTCAACCCACAGCTATTTTTTGGCAGCAAGCCAACAGAATATAGCATTCAAGAATTTAACAGTGCAACAAGTGATTATACCGTCATGTATACTGCATTTGTGAAAAATAAACAGGCAAGCAATGAATTGCAGCAATAATGGAACCCATTTCCCAAGCCATGGCTTGGGGTGTCAGCAAGTATTGCTTGGAATATTAAATTGGCAAACACAAGTGACATTCTTGCAAACTTCATGGTAAAAAAAGCACAGTACAAAAAGGCATTTATTGTGTGACTTCTAAAGCAATAAAAATGTCATATTATAATCAGCATATCTCAGAAGCTACATGATAACTTACAAAAACACTATCATGTTACTTAGGTTGATGCGAAAAATAATTTGTCTCTCCTTTGTATCTCTCTTCTTAAAGGAAAACTAGTGATTTAATTTTAATTAAAAATAATTTTAAAGTATTTGATTCGTCCAGTGAGTAGGTTTTTGATTTATTTATTAAGGCCCCAATCCTGCAACTTGTTCTTTGGAAGTGGATCCCTACATCTGCATGGAGCTTCATTCATTTCAATGGGATCTGCCCAGGCATGGGTGTCTGCCCAGGCTGAACAAGTTGCAGAATTGGGGCCTAATTTTATAATTGTACATAGAGGATACATTTTACAGGACAGCTATCTTATAGTAAATCAACATTATTGCAAAAATGTTATAAGGATATAACTATTACTACTGCAGGTTAAGTTTTTTATTTATTTATTTTTAATTGGAAGCATTTTCCAAATACTAACCTTCTGATAATTGTGGAGCAAAGACCAAAGTGCAGCTGCTCCTATTCTCTGAGCAGTGAGGCTGTCACTTTCTAAACAGGCAGATAGTACTGCAATAGCTTTATCTAATGAAGAAAACAAAAGCATACACAAAGACTAGCAAAACACATTATGACAGATTTCCACCTATAAAATGTTCTTATTCTGGCAATTTGTCTCTATTTCCATGATAAATATTGTTATGGGACAACAAATGCAAAATTTATATAATCAGTTAGTTTAATATGAATAAGTACCTAGCATACTTGTAAGCATTATAAAATAATGTTAATAAATATAAGCAGCAAAATATAGTCTATACTAAAAATTAAGATTAAGCCATAAAAGAATGGACGTTTTAAATTATAGCCACTCCAATGTGCATAGCTGACTGTTGCACATAAATATTGAACCACATAAGAGATACTATATATTAAGCTGTTTTAAGAACACCTGATAGGCATATATACAGTATCACTACCAGTACAATGGGGTAGAATTAAGACATTCTGCCAATTTTTACAGTGGTTACCACCTGCTTGATTTCACTATTGTCACATTTTTTGCCTTAACCTTCTCAGATGCTCTCATCTCCAAAGTTTACCTCTGGGCTTTCAGTGGAATGAAAGCAATCTGGTCTACTTGTTCAACATATCTGACTGCTCACTCCACAATACAAATGCATTGGGTAGACTATGGAGTTGAGTAATGATTATTTATCAAAGACCCTCAACAAAGATCTGGAAAATTTTGAGAACAGCATCAGTTGGAAGCTACTGGGAACTTCATTAGGGAAGAGTGGAGCATCCTGTCTAAGTAGTCTTGGCCTCTACAAACTACGAAAGAGAGTTTTCTATCTCACTACAGTAAGCATTTATGCCATACTCATCCCTATAGTACATGAGTAGATCATTATCTCTCAGGCTTCCCAAACTTGGTTCGCAGCTTGTTCAGGGTAAGCCCCTGGTGGGCCACGAGACTCTTTGTTTACCTGAGCGTCTGCAGGTACGGCCGCTCACAGCGGCCACGGTTTGCCGTTCCCAGCCAATGGGAGCTGCGGGAAGCGGTGGCCGTGCCGTGCCGCTTCCCATAGGTCCCATTGGCAAGGAACGGCGAACCATGGCCACTGGGAGCAGCGAGCGGCCGTACCTGCGGACGCTCAGGTAAACGAAGAGTCTTGTGGACTGCCAGGAGCTTACCCGGAACAAGCCAGCAACCAAGTTTGGGAACCCCTGGTATATCTGGAGAAAAGTGGCATGACTTGACGTAAGAGGCACAGATTTCTGGGGGGTATAGGGAATCTGCATAGTCTAGGTTTTGTACAATTGAAAGATAGCATTCATAACTAACTCATAAGCTTCTTTTTTTAAATTGTATTTCTAAGCCAGATTATTTAAAAGTTAAGCGTTTGATGCACAGGGCTCCTCCTCACTTCCTTTTAAAAGGCAGGCATGGTCTCCCATTTAAGTGTCAAGTTAAAACATTCTCATTCAAGTTATATTACTGTAATTTCAAAATAGCACGATCTCAGAATAAAGGGAATTTACTTACCTTATAGGAACTGAAATTCTTTCAGATGTGTGGTCTCTTTGGGCATTCACTATGGATGCACATGCACTCTGTGCACTTAGGACCAGAAATTATTCAAAAGCAGTGTCCATTAGTCCATGTGTCCATCATTCAACTCCTCTGCTTTCAAATGAGGGGTGGCACAGATCATCTCCCTCTCCAGTTCCTACTCTACCATGAATCATCTGAGCTGAGCAGAGGGGAAGGAGGATGGGTCGTGAATACCTACAAGGATCACCCATCATGAGGAACTCCAGTTACTATAAGGTAACTGTCTCAGCTGGTGCCTATGCATATTCACTGTGGGTAACTCCCAAGCAGTGCTTACTGACAAGGTAGGTGCACAATACTTTTTAGGATTGCTGAACCGAAGCATCCTCAGCCAAGGCTTGAATCAGAGCATAGAGCCTGATAAGTGTGTGAATGGAGCCCCTAGTTGCCACCCTACAGTTTTCCTAGAGAGGCTTGAATTCTGGTAGAATGAGACTTGACAGACTGAGGAGGAAGGGCGTCTGCAAGCTGATAGAGGATAATGCCATTGGAAATTCATCTTGAGGCCCTTTGGGAAGATATTGCCTCTCCATTCATTGCTCAGCAATGCAGACAAATAACCTCAGAGATCTTCTCAAGATCTGCCTAGACAGAACACTGGAGCTCTGTGTACATCTACAGAATGGAGTTTTCGGTCTTCCCTAGTGTGGAGAGGTTTCAGGTAAAATAGAGGTAGCTGAATCGTCTTCTTCAAGTGAAAGTCAGAAGGATCTTTGGGGATAAACTTGGGATGCAATCTGAGGGATACTTTTTCTTTATGAGAGATCGTATAAGATGGGTCTGCCATAAGGGCTCAGAGCACACACACCCTCCTGGCTGTGGTGATAGCTGTCAGGAAGACCCTCTTCACTGGTAAGTGTAAATAGGAGCAGGAGGCCAAGGATTCAAATGATGGGTTAATAAATGCTGATAGTACAAGGTTTAGATCTAAAGCAGGAGTAGGTCTTGATACCGACAGGAATGTTCTGACAATGCCTTTTAAGTACCTTACAATTGTGAGCTGGCTGAAAACTGAGCAGTTCTCTATCAGATGATGAAAGGCATTAATAGCTGCTAAAGGTACCCTCAATGAGTTGATGGACAGGCCCGATGACTATGGAGAGAAGATAATCCAGGATAAGGGGAGGATACTCACTCTGTGCGATAACTGGAAATCTTCGAGATGTGTATCCCTATAGGTGCATGTGCACCCCATGTGCCTTTGATCAGATATTTTTTATTTCAGTGCCTGTTTGACCTGTGCATGGGCTCCAGAGATCATCGTGTCCTGTCACTAGGATATAGAGAACTGTGTGGGCAAACCCCCCTCAACTCCTTCTCTACCACAAAGTCCCTTGAGATAAAACTCCGAAGCAAAGGGGAAGGAGGGTGAATAATGGAGCATCCATAGAGGGACACATCTCAAGGAACTCCAGTTACTGCACAAAGTGAATAACCTCTCCTTCTCAGATTATTGTCCCTATATCTGCTTCACTTCAGGCTACTCCTGGGCAGCATCCCGGGAAGGAGGAGGGGGATTCAAAGCTGGATCTAATACTGCCATTCCAACAGCAGCACTTGACATAGAGGAGCATACCAGCAAGCAGTGTTTGGGAAAAGTGTGCACTGATGCCCAGGTTGCCGCATTGCAAATTACTTCAATTGTTACATTTTTTAATATTGCCATGGAGGTAGTTTGGGATCTTGTAGAATGTGCTATTATTCACCAGTGGAACTGAATATTGGCAGCCTTGTAACAAGCAAAAATACAACTGGAAACCCACTTTGAAAGTCTTTGGATGGAGATTGTGGATCGTTTAGAGCTGTATGTAACTGACATAAAAAGTCCAGAAGACTTTATAAATGGTTTGGTTCTGTCCAAATGAAAGGCTAACAACCTTCTAATGTCCAAGATATGCAGGGCAGTTCTCTCTCTAATCCCCTGTAGCTTTGTGGAAAAAAAAAACACAGGAATGTGGATAACTTGGTCAATATGAAAATTGGAGGATATTTTAGGTATGAAATTGGGATGTGGTGATACCTTACGCTTGAAGAAAACTGTAAAACGTAGTAGTTGTGGCGAGGGATCAGCCATTAATGCTCTTAGTTCCCCAACTCTGTGAATAGAAGTAATGGCCCCTAAGAATGCCATTTTCATAGATAAGTGCAGCAGAGAACACTTAGCTATCAGCTCAAAAGAAGGTTTGATAAGACTATTAAGGACCAAGTTCAAATCACATACAGGAGTAGGTTCTCTGATTTGTGGAATAAGGGTAACAGACCCTTTGATGAATCCTATTATGGGTTGAAAAAGAATGTGAATTCCTGCACAGGGGAATGAAGGACTGTAATAGCCACCAAATGAACTCTGACACAACTCATGGAAAGACCTGATTTTTTTAAATCCAACACAATCAGGAACAGTGGAGTGGGAAGAATAAACTGATGAACACTGTTGCTAGGTACACCAATGGTGAAATCTCTTCCATTTTTGAAGGTAAGTATTTCTAGTAGAGATCTTTCTTCTATTAAATAGGACCTGTTGTACCTCTGTCGAACATGGAACCTCTATCCCTGAGAACCATTGAGGAGCCAAGCTCTGAGTTGGATGATGGTTACATCAGGACAGAGTGTCAGACCGGAATCCCAAGACAGATGAGCAAGGCCAGTCCGGAAATGAGATGAATCAGGTAAGAGTATTGGACCTGCCTCAGACAAGCTGGTGTAACCAGAATGATGATGATTTGTTTGATCTTGTTCAATATCCTCAGAGGATACACCTCCAAAATAGCTTCATTCATGGGGAGTGCCACTCTGGAGGTAGAAGTCAACAGGAGAATGTCCAAGAGCTTATGTGTAAGTTCCTGGTACTGCCTTTAGTCATCTGGAGGACAGGGGGAGACCAGCATCACTGTCTCACCCAGAGAATATGAAGAAGCTGTTGGTGGATACAGCGATATGAGCGTCTCTGGCTATACCTGTTCCTCTAGGTGCTCTAGAGGGGTCTGAGATGCTGGCAGACCAGGTGCCAACCTAAGTTCCATCTAAGCTGCGTGGCCGCGCAGTTTCCTATTAAGCCCTATGCAGGGGCTCAGAGTTGCGACAGGGAGAGGCGCCTCTCCGCACCAACCCCAGCACGGACCTGCAGCGGCGGGGAGAGCACTTGGACCCAAAGGAAAAGGAAGAAGCAGCTCCCTTCTTCCAGGACTGCTGAGCTGATTTTGTCTGACTTCTTTTGAGGGTGTATCTCCTTACCCTCTTTGTGATTCTGATTCATGGAGTCTCTGGACCTGCTAAGGGATGTGCTGGTGCCAGGCTGGAGGCACCAGACAGTGAGGCAGAGAGCAGAAGGGTCCCGGATCCAATCAAGGTCTCATGGAGAGCTCCATCAGATGCTGTCAAAGTCTAAACTCCCAAGACTGCCTAGAGCAAGAGGAGAAAGAACAGCAGATCTCACACTTTGATGGGATGTGTGATTCCCCCAGCCAGTACAGGCAGCTCTTGTGTGGATTGCTTACTGGGAAGACCAGAGGTGAGACAAAGCAAGGACCTTGGGCATAAAAGTGTCCCAAGCACTGGAGGAATAACTGGGGGAGGGGGAGGTGTACATCCCCTGCTCCCTGCTAAAACTACTAACAAATTAAATGCTAAAACTTTTAAAATAATTAAACTATTTACAGTATTCACAGGTTAGAGCAAACTAAAGGCTATAGACACAAGAGGTTTCTGTCCCAGACCAGGAGTGGTAGAAAAGGAAATGGCAGGTCGACCTGTGCCACCCCTTATTCCCTCAATTGAAAGCACGAGGTGAAGGCATCAACTACTGGACATTGTTATTGAAGGATTTCTGGTCCCGGCGTGCATGGAGCACATGTGCACTCAGAGTGGATACCCCTTGGGACCAGCACTCGAAAAAGAACCAACAAAAATAATTTTAGCTGTCTGATATATTTGCTATAGTCTTCTTTAACATATTTATTCCTGTTTTTGCAGTTTATAATTTCCCAAAATTTTATTAGAAGATTGAGCACTTCACTTAATAAAAAATACTTTTGTAAACAATATACTGGATTTTCTGTCAGTACCCCAAATTACAATAAAATACAACAGTGCAAAATCTGGATGAGAGTTTAGATGTCATTTGGATATATACCGTTAGCAAGTATTTTAGGCTTGTTACTTGGACTAAAGCAGATGTTGTGCAGAATAAGAAGGACTATATGGTGACTACTCTTGTGTTTGTATTTGCTCATCTCCAGCAGCTGGTCTAAACCGCCATTTAGCTTCATGATCATCTGCTGTCCATCTTCTCCAAAGGATATATTCAATAGCAGCTTTAGCCAATGACTAGCCAGTGTACTAAGGCTTTTATTTCCTCCTTTTGGCAATGACAGAGACAAAAAGTTCTGTAAGAAGTTACTCTGTCAGAAGAGAGAAAAAGCACAGTATTATTTCATTGCTAAGTAATATTGCTTTCACACACACCCTCCATGTAGTCAGTGTACTGGTCCACCTGTCCCACATTCCCACTGTTAGTCTCCTACTCTCATATTATTCAAAACATTTTTTCAGCAATATTTTGTGATACCAAAAAAAAAAAAGTGTTTCAAAACTAAGTGCTTCTTGTCATGTCAATGACTACTGGCGTTTTTCTTGATCTGTCAAATTAAACAGTTTTAATAGTTACACTCTCCCATTCTCAGCTCATTGGCTCACATGACCCTCTCAATCTGTAGACGTAAACATCAAAACATATGTACATTTTACTTACAATTCAAGAAAGCTGTTAGATTAGCATTTAAGAAAATAAAGTGTGGTGAAAGAGCAAGAACTTCTTGGCCTTTACAGGAAAGTGCATCATCTACTCTAATGTTCTAGAAACAAAGGTAACAAAGAGCTTGCCCACTCTTCCCACTGTCAGTAACCATCTTTGTTGACCTTCTTTTCTGTGCAGCTGCCATGAAACCTCCATCCTCCTGAACACAGCTTCCTCAGTGCTGGAGATGCCCCAGAGACTCTTTGATTTGCTTGACCTGGCATTAGTCATGGTATCAAAAAACTCTTTCACTTTAAGGAGCTCTAGAGCAGATGGAAGCCCTACTCTATCAATGCATGGGAGAGAGGGTCTGGCTTGTTGGTCTCCACCCTAAGAAAGGTCTGTAGCTGAGTGTGTCACTCCTTTCATATCTGAAGTGGTAACACGTTATAGTATTTGTTAAATCAACAAACCAAAACATCTTTTATCTTCTTCATAGACTCTTCTTGGCTTTGATCACATGAAGTAGAATAGTGATGAGTTAATTATCTCACAAGAGAATGTAGTTCAACCCCAGTAGGACATGCACAATCTGTGACAGCAGCACTCAGATGGTAGGGAGGAAGGAGAAATCATTCAACTAGTGAACCCTTGTAGTCAAAGCAAAGGATAAACTCTGGAGAGAAAACCACAGTCAAATCTTTTCACTAGACAGACAACTGCTCTAACAGTAAAGAAAGACAAATAAAATGAAAGGATTGAGAGAGATCTTCAACAGGAAAACTTTCCCAGAAAAAGAAAAACTGATACACGAGTAGTTTCAGTATAGTTAATTTCTAAATATACTGAGCTGTATACACGATTATGCTAATTATTTTCAAACAAAAAATTAGCTTCAAGTGCAGTACTGTACATTGACAGCACCTGGAGAAAGGAGAGATTAAGAACACAGCAACTTAATCAAAAAGGAGCACCAGTAATAATATAATCTTAATCTGGAAAGGACTCTGCAAAGACATCAAATAAAATACAACTAGATAACACCAAACACCAAACCAGCTTTTGGAGTATCGGTGCCAAAGACTATTTATATTTCAGTACCACCAGACGCTCCAGTCAGCATCATGGGCTCACTGTGCTAGTCTCTGTACATAGTAAGACAAGGTCCTTGTCCCAAAGAGTTTATACTCTAATACAATGAAAGTTAGCAAAATAAAGCAAAATTCAGAAGAATGAGATTAGAACTTTTCAGCATACACCTGAAATGAGGAGGGAAAAAAACAAACCCTTAAACCTATATAACTAAACGAGAACTCCACTGACAGTGTAAAAGTACTTGATTTAGGTGCTATCCTCTCAAAAAAGTGTATTTTTGTTTTTAATTATCAGTGTCTCAAAGACAGATAAATCAAATGATACTACCAAAAGTTTATCTTCTTATTTACTCATGAACAGCTTCTTCGAATATATACTGACTGCTGTAAAATCTTACCTCACTCACCTTGTCTGTCTCATGTCCTGGGACCATGGCTACAACAATGGAAGACTTTTAATTTTGCTGTTTAAAATGGAAACTCCATAACATGAAGAAGGAAGCCAAATTTAAGAGTGACATCTACTTCCTGAGCAAATGCAAGAAATAAAACATAATCCCCAGAGGGCTCACCATCTATAACCCTCTGACCACCACATACAACTGAATAATATGCTGAACAGCTCTCTAGAAGGTCTGCAGAAAAACTGAGGAACCACCTCCAGCACCTCTTACATTCCAGAAGGTACCACCTCAAAAGGACAGTTACCTGTTCTGTAACTGGCGTTCTTCGAGATGTGTTGCTCCTGTCTATTCCACAGTAGGTGTGCATGCTTGCCACGTGCACCGGTGCTGGAAGTTTTTCCCTTAGCAGTATCCATAGCTGGGGAGCCCCACGGCGACCCTGGAGTGGCGCCTGTATATCGCGCTATAAGGGGAGCTACGGGCTTCCCCCACCCTCAGTTCCTTCTTGCCAGACAATTCCGACAGAGGGGAAGGAGGGCAGGGTGTGGAATAGACAGGAGCAACACATCTCGAAGAACGCCAGTTATGGAACAGGTAACTGTCCTTTCTTCTTCGAGTGATTGCTCCTGTGTATTTCACAGTAGGTGATTCCAAGCAGTATCTGTTGGAGGTGGGTAGGAATTCACAATGGTTCGGGATGAAGTACCACCCTGCTGAACTGGCGTCATCCCTAGACTAGGAGACGATCACGTAATGCGAAGTAAACATGTGAACTGAGGCGCATGTGGCCGCCCTACAGATGTCCTGAATGGGGACATGGGCGGCATAGGCAGCTGATGAGGCCTGACTCCTCGTAGAGTTAGCCTTAATGATAGGTGGCGGGGGAATCCATGCCAGGTCATAGCACGTGCGTATGCACGAGGTAATCCAGCGGGAGAGCCGCTGGGTAGAGATAGGTTGTCCTCTTGCCCGCTCGGCTGAGGCAACAAAGAGCTGAGAGGACCTCCAGAATGGCTTAGTCCGATCCAGATAAAAAGCCAATGCCCTACGCACATCTAGCGTATGGAGGCGGCGTTCCTCGTTACAGGCGTGGGGCTTGGGGCAGAGCACGGGAAGAAAGATACTCTGCTCCATATGGAAGGCGGAAGCCACCTTCGGGAGGAACGCCAGGTGTGGGCGAAGCAGGACCGTATCCCTATGGAAAACCGTATAGTGGGGTTCTGAGGTTAAGGCCCTGAGTTCCGAGACACATCGAGCAGACGTGATCGCCACGAGGAAGGCCACCTTTCACGAGAGGTGAGACCAAGAACATGTGGCTAGTGGTTCGAAGGGGGGCCCCCGTGAGACATGACAAGACCAAGTTGAGGTCCCATTGTGGCACGGGGGGCCTGGCGTACAGGAACGAATGGTCTAGGCCCTTCAGGAAGCGGGAGGTCATAGGGTGGGAGAAGACGGAGCACCCTTGCACCAGCGGGTGAAAAGCCGATATGGCTGCGAGGTGCATCCTGACCAAGGCTGGTGCCAGACAGTCGGTCCTAAGGGACAGAAGGGAGTCCAGGACGAACTGGAGAGGAGCGGCAGGAGGACGGGGGGGGGAAGAGAACTCCTTGCTCACTCACCTGGTAAATCTGGACCACTTCGCCACGTACGTCCGACGCGTGGACGGCTTCCTGATTTCCAGGAGGATCCGCATAACCTGCTCCGAACACCTGTTCTCCTCTTCGTTTAGCCACGGAGCAGCCATGCTGTCAGGTGGAGTGCGGCTAGGTTGGGATGGAAGCGGCATCCCCCGGCTTGTGAGAGGAGGTCCAGGCAGAGCAGTAGCGGCCTCGGGGGGGGGGAAGAGGGGGAGGCGCCAAGAGGTGTAGTAGGGGCCCGTACCAGTGCTGGCGGGGCCATGCTGGGGCTATTAGAATGACCCTTGCCTTGTCCACCTTTACCTTCTCCAGGACCTTGGTGATGAGGGGGAGCGGGGGGAAGGCATATAGGAGCTGGCTTGACCAGCTCATGAGGAACGCGTCAGAGATCGCGCTTTCTCCCACCCCTCCCATGGAGCAGAACCGGGGGCAATGCCGGTTCTGGCGGGTTGCAAACAGGTCAATCTGGGGAGCTCCCCACTCTAGGAAGATCCAGTGGGCGACCTCTGAGTGGAGCGACCATTTGTACTGGGGGGAGAAGACCCTGCTGAGGCGGTCCGCTTGCGTATTGCGGATGCCTGGGAGGTGAGCAGCCCTCAGGGAGATATCGTAGGCTATACAGAATTCCCATAAGGTCAGGGCTTCCCAACATAGGGCTAGGGAACGAGTACTGCCCTGCTTGTTGATGTAGTACATGGCGGTGGTGCTGTCCGTGAGACTCTGACTACCCTGCCACGGAGGTGCGTAAGAAACACCATACATGCCAGTCATATCGCCCTGAGTTCCCTGACATTTATGTGCAGGGACAAATTCGGGGTCGACCACGTCTCTTGGGTCTGCACGTCTCCCATGTAGGCTCCCCAGCCTAGGTCCTAGGCATCGGACATCAGGTCAATGGATGGGCTGGCCTCCCTGAAGGGAACCCCTTGTAGCATATTGCTCGGGAGGGACCACCACCGAAAGGAAGCCAATACCGGGGACGGGATTGTGAGGATCTTGTCTAGGCCGTCCCAGGCTTGGGAGAACTGGGAGGCTAGCCATAGTTGGAGGGGCCTCATCCAGAGTCTGGCATGGCAGACCACGTACGTGCACGCCGCCATGTGTCCCGGGAGCCAGAGGCATGCTCTGACTGTGGTCACCAGGAACATGGAGACCGAGGCAATGAGATCCCTTAGGGTCTTGAACCTGTCCAGGGGAAGAGAGGCCGTAGCCTTGGAGGAGTCCAGGAGAGCTCCAATGAACTCTATGCACTGGACTGGTACTAGAGTAGATTTGGCCTTGTTCATGACCAGGCCTAGGTTTTTGCAGGTGGCCAGGAGTAGCTGCACGTGGAACTCCATCTCTGGATGAGACTCGCCCTTGAGGAGCCAATCGTCCAAGTAAGGAAAGATTTGTACCTCCTGCTTCCTGAGGTATGCCGCCACCACTGCCATTCATTTCGCGAACACCTTGGGGGCTGTGGACAGGCCAAAGGGGAGGATCGCAAACTGGTAGTGCCCCGTCCCCACCACGAATCTGAGGAAGTGTCTGTGCCCCTCGAAGATGTGGATGTGGAAATAAGCATTCTGGAGGTCCAGGGCAGCGTACCAGTCCCCCGAGTCTAGGGAGGGGATAATAGAAGCCAGGGACACCATGCGGAACTTGGAACGGGTTAGGAACCTGTTCAGGTCACGCAGGTCCAGGATGGGTCTGAGACCCCCTTTCACCTTGGGGATCAGGAAGTAACGGGAGTAGAACTCCTTGCCCTGGAACTGTGTCGGGACGCGTTCCACCGCCCCAAGGCTGAGTAGCTGATCCACCTCCTGGTCTAGGAGGCGGGCATGCTCAGGATCCCCCGGGACCATGATGGGGAGTGGGTGGCTTGGCAGCAGAGAAGTGAACTGTAAAACATATCCCTTGGAAATAGTGCTGAGGACCCACTGGTCCGACGTTATGTAGGACCAAGCCCCAAGGAAGGCAGACAATCGGTTGCAGAACACAAACTTTATTGGTCAGGGGGTCTCCCTGGCAACAGGCCCGGTGCCCCCCTGCCAACAGTCAAAATCGCCCCTTTCCCTGCCTCTTGGCCTTAGGGGGACCAGGCTCTTGGGTAGAGCGGGACTGCCTCTGAGACCAGCGTTTCTGGTCTCTAGGCCTTTTATATGGGGGCTTGTATCTGTTCACTTGATCATTGCCTGTTGGTCCACTCCCTCTGGGGCACCTGGCATTGGCCACTGTTGGTAGACAGGATACTGGGTTAGATGGACCTTTGGTCTGACCCGGTACGGCCGTTCTTATGTTCTTATGTTCCTAGCAGGTTGAGCCGCCAGGAGCGATTTGGCCTTGTCCTTTGCCGGAGGGACATAGAGGCCCAAGGTCTGCAGGGTGGTGCGGGAGTCTTTCATCCCATGCAGCCTAATGTCCGTCTGGTCCGCGAAAAGCGTCTTGCCATTGAATGGGAGGTCCTGGTTATCAGAGATTGGGCCTCCGTCAACAGACCCGATAACAGGAGCTATGACGCCCGGCGCATGGAGATTGAGGAAGCCCTGGAGTGAGCCGCCGTATCAGCCGCATACGCCGCCGCCTGCAGGGCCGCCTTAGCCGCCATCGACCCGTCCTTCCACCAGAGCCTTGAAGTCCTTCCTGTCCCTGTCTGCAAGAAGGGGCTCAAACTTAGGCAAGGACTCCCACAGGTTAAAGTCATATCTGCTGAGCAAGGCCTGGTGGTTGGCTACTCTCAGCTGAAAACTAGCTGACGAATAAATCTTTCTGCCAAAGGAGTCAAGTCTCCTGGCATCTTTGTTCTTAGGGGTGGGTGCGGGTTGGCCTTGGCGCTCCCTGTGGTTCACCGACTCAACCACAAGTGAGTTAGGCGCCGGGTGGGAATAAAGGTATTTGTGACCCTTTGCCGGCACAAAGTACTTCCTCTCAGCCTTCTTGGAGATTGGAGCCCAGGAGGCGGGAGTTTGCCACACGGAACTGGTGATGTTGGCAACCCCTTGGTGTAGCAGCAGAGCCACACAGCCCGGTGCCGAGGGAATCAGACGGTCCCTCCATTTCCTCGGCTTGCAGCTGAAGGCTGGATGCCACCTGCTTCAGCAAGTCCTGGTGTGCCTTGAAGTCCTCCTGCGGGACCAAAGGCGGAGGAGCCACAATGGCGTCGTCCAGTGCCAGAGACGCAGCACGCGCGGAGCCGGGCACTGTGATTGGTGCCAGGGCGTCGAGACCCAGGTCGGAGTCCGGTCGTGGGTCCGCTGAGTCCTGGTCCGTCAACTTATCCCGTGGATGGCCCGACGAGGCCGATGGAGCCTGGGACGCTCTGGGGACCGAACGGGCCCCAGGTTGGGTCGGTACCTACTGCTACAGTGCCTCCTGGCACCATTGTCCTTGCCATGGGGTACCGTGCCATTGACCTTGCTGGGTACCTGATGGTACAACAGGTTAGTCTCTAAGGTGCCACAAGTACTCCTGTTCTTTTTGATGGTACAACGTGTCCCGGTGGGGCAGCGCGGCCTGAGGACGGAAAGAGGGGCGCCGAGGCCGAGGTGGCAGCATTTGGTGCCACGGGAGCGATGGGAACAGTGCCTGTGGTGACGTCTCCCTCGCGATCTGGACCTCGATGACGAGGAACGGTACCCCCTTGATGAACTGCTTCGGTACCCATGATGGCGGTACGAAGCCTGGTGTCCTGACGCCGAGGTACCCCGAGGGGAGTCTCTGGCGTGGCGCCTAGACAAGCGGGAGCTGGAACGGGAGCAGCGACGTCTGTCTCGTCGAGAGTGGCTCCGGTACCCGCGTCTAGCAGGTGAGCGTTCCCAGTGCCTCCGCTCGCTGGCAGGTGGGATGGAGGGTCCCCATGACTCCCGTCCCGACGGCGGCCCGGAGGGTCTGGCTGGGCGAGGGTGGCCGGGAGCTGTCGGAGGAGCGGCTGCTGTGCACCGAGAGGTGCAGGGAGCGATCTTCGGAGTGGGAACTGCGGCTGCTCGGAGAGGTCTGGTGGGTACCCAAAGGGGGTTTGCCTCGTGACCTAGGGCTCGTGCCCGATCGCGAGCTCGGGACAGGCAGGGACATAATGTCTTTCGCCACCTGCACCTCCTCCGGCATCCGTACCGGTGGAGATGCCTGGGTCGACGGTACTGGGCTGCTCCTCTCCACATGAGTCGGAGCCTTAGAGCCCGGGGGGAATCGAGGGCTGCCCAGCGCAGGACCAGCCTCCCCCTGTTCCTTATCGCAGTGGCATTGTGAGACCAAGCTCTTCCCTTGTTTCTTGGCAGGAGTACGGTGCCAACTGGTCAAAGGGGCCTCGCTACGTACTGATGACGTGTCGGCCGGTGCCGAGTCCGATCTGCGCACTGGCGTTGGAGTCAGTGCTGACTCCATCAGGAGAGCTCGAAGTCCCTCTCCTTTTTAGTTCTTGGTTTGAACAACCTACAGATCTTGCACCAGTTGCTAATATGAGTCTCACCCAGGCAGCAAAGATGCACAGTGTGGGGGTCGCTCCTGGGCATGGAGCGGCGACAGGAGTCGCACGACTTGAAGCCTGGGGTGCGGGGCATGCCCCAAGCCCAAGCTAACACGGAGAACGATCCGATGAATGGTACCGCTAGCGAAGAAGGGCTGCAGCGAAGCTGGAGCACTAAGTTCCGACTACCTTCACTGGCAGCAAGAAGGAACTGAGGGTGGGGGGAGCCCGTGGCTCCCCTTATAGCGCGATATACAGGCGTCACTCCAGGGGTCCCCGGCTACGGATACTGCTAAGGGAAAAACTTCCGGCACCGGTGCATGTGGTGAGCACGCACACCTACTGTGGAAGACACAGGAGCAATCACTCGAAGAAGAACAAGAGATTACCACATGATTCAACAAAATGGAAGAAAATATATAGGAATAACAGAGCAGGTCACACTTGTGGAGGAGTGCCACTATTCATGAAAGAAAGCACAGAGTTAAACATAGTAAAAATCTTAAATTAATCAAATTGTACCATAGAATCTTTATGGATAGAAATTTCATGGTTGAAAAATAAGAGTTAAACAGTAGGAGTACAATACCGACCACCTGACTAGCATGGTGATGGTGATTTCTGAAATGCTCAGGGAGACTAGAGAGCCTACAAAAAAAGAAAATCCAGTAATAATGGGGGATTTCAACTATCCCTATATTGACTGGGAATATGCCTCCTCAGAGTGGGATGCAGAGATAAAATTTCTAGACAGCATTAATGCCTGCATCTTGGAGCAGCTAGTCCTGGAACCACAAGAGGCAAGGGAATTTTTAATTTAGTCCTAAGTGGCGCATGAGATCTGGTCAAATAGGTGAATGTAAGTGAACCTCTCAGTAATAGCGATTATGGTATAATTAAATGTAGCATTCTTGCAGAGGGGAAATACCAAAGAAACCCAACACAGCAGCATTTAACTTCAAAAAGGGGAACTACACAAAAAAGGAGGAAGCTAGTTAAACAGAAATTAAAAGGAACAGTCACAAGAGTGAAATACCCGCAAACAGCCTGGAAACATTTTTAAACCACCATAAGAGAGGCTCGAACTATATGTATACCCCAAATAAAATAAAAAAATACAGCAAAAAAAACATAAAAATGTCATTATGGCAAATGACAGGTGGTTAGAGACACAAAGACATCCCTTAAAAACTGGAAGTCAAATCCTATTGAAGAAAGCAGAAAGGAGCATAAACTCTGGCGAGTCAAGTATAATTAGGTAGGCCAAAAAAGAATTTGAAGAGCAACTAGCACAAGACAAAAACTATCAGCAAAATGAAGTACATCAGAAGCAGGAATCCTGCCCAACAATCAAAGGGGCTACTGGCCCACTGAGGTGCTAAATGAGCACTCAAGGAAGACCAGGCCTTTGTGGAGAAGCTAAATGATTTATTTGCATCAGTCTTCACTGCAGAGGATGCGAGGGAGATTCCCACACCAGAGCCATTCTTTTTAGGTGACAAATCTGAGAAACTGTTCCAGACTCAGGTGTCAACAGAGGTGGTTTGGGAACAAACTGATAAATTAAACAGTAACAAATCACCAGGACCAGATGGTATTCACTCAAGAGTTCTCATGGAACTCAGATATGAAATTGCAGAACTACTAACTATGATGTGATGCCAATTTATAAAATGTGCTCCAGAGGTGATCCTGGAAATTACAGGCTGGCAAGCCTAATTGCAGTATCAGGCAAATTGGTTGAAACTATAGTAAAGAACAGAATTATCAAATATACAGATCAACATATGTTGGTGAAGAGTCAACATGGCTTTGATAAAGGGAAATCATGCCTCACCAATCTATTAGAATTCTTTGAAGGTGTCAACAAACATGAGGACAAGGGTATTTGGACTTTCAGAAAGCCTCGGACAAGGTCCCTCACCAAAGGCTCTTAACAAAGTAAGGAGTCATGGGATAAGAGAGAAGGTCCTCTCATGGACCAGTAACTGGTTAAAACACAGGAAACAAAGGATAGGAATCAGTTTTCAGAATGGATAGAGGTAAATCGTGGTGTGTCCTAGCTAGGACCAGTGCTGTTCAAAAAGTACATAAATGAGCTGGAAAAAAGAAATGAACAGTGAAGTCATAGAATCATGGAAGATTAGGGTTGGAAGAGACCTCAGGAGGTCATCTAGCCCAACCCCCTGCTCAAAGCAGGACCAACCCCAACTAAATCATCCCAACCAGGACTTTGTCAAACCGGGCCTTAAAAACCATTAAGGACGGAGATTCCAACACCTTCCTAGGTAACCCATTTCAGTGCTTCAGCACCCTACTAGTGAAATAATTTTTCCTAAGTGGCAAAGTTTGCAGATGATACAAAATTACTCAATATATTAAGTCCAAACTTGCCTGCAAAAAGTTACAAAGGGATCTCACAAAACTGGGTGCCTGGGAGATGCAATTCAATGTTGACAAATGCAAAGTAATGCACACTGGAAAACAATTCCAGCTCTAAATACAAAATCAGTGGTTACCATTCATAAAAGAAATTCTGGAGTCATTGTGGATGGTTCTCTGAAAACATCTGCTCAATGTGTAGCAGCAGTCAAAAAAGCTAACAGAATGCTAGGAACCAGTAGGAAAGGGATAAATAAGAAGATAGAAAAAAATATCATAATGCTCCTATATAAATCCATGGCACACCAGCACCTTGAATTCTGCATGCATTTCTGGTCACCCCAGCTAAAAAAAAAAAAAAGATATATTAGAATTGCAAAAAGTACAGAGAAGGGGCAACAAAAATTATTAAGGGTATGGAACAGATTCCATACGAGAGATTAAAAAGACAGGGACTTCTCAGATAGAAAAAGAGACTGCTGAGGGAGGATATTATAATGCCTATAAAATCAAGAATGGTGTAGAGAAGGTTAATAAGCAAGTGTTATTTAATCAAATCAGTCACCAACAGAAAGGGACAGTTTCCTCCAGGACACATCTGACTTCCTCCAGAAACTTTGAAACATCAACAATACTTCCTCAGAACACCATCTTTGCCATCATGGATGCCACCTTCCTATACAGCAACATCCCTCATCATAACTCTGCTGGACACTAAAAATTAGGAACTTAACAAAAGCTGGTTTTATGGCTCACCAACTGCAATTTGGAACACACTGCTGCCTATAAACCCTCCTTTGTCCTAGGACTGCAGAAGTGTTAAGTGCCCACTTCGTTTTTAAGTGGTCTTCTACAATATGTGTGAACCTCTTATGTTTAACAATTTGTCCCACCTTGTATTTAGCTGCGACACTCTGGTTACCGTTTTCAGACCTGAGGAAGAGCTCTGTGATGCTACAAAGTTTATCCCCTTCACCAACTGAAGTTGATCCAATAAAAGATATTACCTCACCCACTTTGTCTCTCTCAAGAGATTTTTCCTTTTCAAAAATGAATTTAAATTTTAGTGGACTGAAAACTTCTTAAAATAGTCTTAAAACTTTTCTAGTAAGTGTGTTAAAATAAACATGCCAAATTACTACTACTATGAATAATGCATATGACGTTATTGTATGAATAGTAACATGATTTGTCTAGAATAATGCAAGTGTAGAGGAACAACAGCTGAACGTCCAGCCCCTCCCATTTCCAGCAATAGAAGGCAACTCCCTGTTTGGATTTGATAGTTAAAGTCTGAGGTTCCCCCATCTCCACAATAATCCTTAATGGAACTTCGCTCAGTGCAAAGAGTAGCACTGATGCTCTTTGGAAAGAGCCTGTCCAACTGTATGGACTAAGTAGTATGTCACTCATATCTATTACTCTATTTATAGTAAGATTCTCATCAGATACAAAGCAGATCCTAAACTGTGCTCCATGGACTGAGCACTAGATGGTCATGTGGTGGTCTTCCTTGCTTCCAGCTTCTTTTACAACCCCCCAGACTCTTCACTGAAGAGCAGAGCAGAGCAAAGCAAAGCAAAGCAAAGCAAAAGAAGCTGGAAACAGGGAAGAATAAGATGTATCCCTATTTTGGAAAAGTTTGAGAACTCCTGAATTACACTGCTTATGAGAATAACCAAGTGTATATGCATGTCATGATCTTAAGATAGACATCTTTTATCATTTCCCTCCCCTACCCTCTTAATTAGGTCACGTTGAGTGTAGGACCTGATTCTGCAAATATTTAAACATGCCCCATTCACATTTTTGGGACTCCACACATACACAAAGTAACTCATATCTGCAAGTGTTTGCTGGATTGGGCTTTACATTGTTTGCCTTCAAGAGCCAGGAATGTGTCTTGTCTTTGTTTTGTGATGCACCTTGCAGCTCTCTAGTTGCTCAAAAAATATAGAAATAAATAATGTTGCCTCCTTACCTTTTGAATAACACCCTTGCAGTCATGAGAAATAGCAAGGTTGGAAAGAAGAGTAAAGACCATACGCTGAATTGCGCTGTTCTCAGTTAGTGTTTGGGAAGCTAACTTGATAATGCTGTGTATTAGTGAGTTGCTGGTTGCGCTTCTCTGTGCAGTCTGAAATGGAGACAGTCCACTGCTTGCCCAGCAAAGAGAACCACAGCCTTAAAGAATGAAACATTGTTATCATTAATATTTAAATGAGACTGCCTCACTATTACAAAATTAAGAAGTGACCTGGCTGGATGGGGGAAATCAGTATATACCGTATCTATAGAAAGACAGCATCAGATAGACTATAGAGCAAGTGCCTGGGAGAAGACCTGGGTTTTAATCCCAGATCTGCTGCTAACCTGCTATGTGACTTTGGGCAAGACATTTCACCTCTGCCCCGCTGTCTGTCTGATCTATTTAGATAGTAAGATTTTCCAGGCAGAGCCCGGTCTTTCACTGTGTGTTTATAAAGCTCCCAGCACAAAGGGAATCTGATATTACTTGGGACTTCTAGATGCTACTGTAATGGGAAAAAAGTCTTTTTTCCACTTTATATTATACACCTAAAATATGAGATTCCATGTTAAAGAAATTAAATCTGCCTCTTCAGCCAATATATGAATATAAGTATTTTGATCCTAGTTTAGCAAAGGTGGACTTTATCAAATATTGGGGGGAAAGCAGGGGTTCATCCGTCACTGATATTATTAACAGATAAAGGAAAATACAGTTCCTAAAATTTGCCATATTCACCAAATCGAAGAATACGTAACAGAAAAACTGTTTATTATAGATAGGTGAATATCAACTATCCCAAGTTTTAGAGTGAAGAACTTCTGCCTTTATTGAAGAAAAGGAAAAGTGTCACAGGGGAAAAAATGATCAGCATCTTATGGTACAGAAGAAAATTATTACATGTTACTTATCAGCGCTACTTTACATCAGTAAGACTAAAAGAGGAAGGACAAGAGAAAAGATGGCTGTGTTATACAAAGGAATTTCATGTACAATTTGGAGGTATCACCCTAAAAAATAATTGGAAACAAATGTGTGAAGAAATTAAACATATTACACCGATTGTAATTTACCAGTGGACCACTGGTACAATTGTTGCTAATTCTGTTGGAAAAACAAGATTTTAATTAAAGAATATTCTGATAGTCTGGTGTGCTGCATTTAGTAGTTCTATTTCAAATCATTGGAAGGCACATTATCTTCCAAAAACATCTTGTTTTATTAAACTTGTAAATAATAGCAACAGGAAGCCTCATCTAAAAAAAATTACTCAACATTTTTTCCCCAAAGTTTTTAAATATATGGTTACTTTTGGTTGAATTTGTGGGGAAAAGTAATTCTCCAACAATCTAGTCAATAATTATATTTATGTTTATTCAATGAAAAACAGCAATATTTATGCTATTCAGTGAATTTCTTTTTTATTTTCAGTTATTTATATTAAAACCTTAATAGAATGGCTGTTATTAAATAATTATCATCATATACTCAGTCTGAACTCTATGTCGTTATTACACTTCCCACAAGGGTGTGAGGAAAACTCTTATAACCTCAAAAAAGAAAAGCAAGATATAAAATTAACCTCAAAGTTAGCTATTTCTGAATTATAAAATATAATATAAATGCAATGTGTAAAATACAAGGTATCTTTGTGGTATTAAACTGGCCTCTTTCTGCCATATAAGTAACCATTTTATTTTTCTGGAATACAAAGATGGACCCCAATCCTGAAAGCTTTTCTGTGTGGAGTTCCAACAAAGTCCACAGACCCACTTGCATGGAACAATGTGCAGAAATAAGGCCTTCGTGGTGTAATTGTTAAACTAATCTCATGCTATATCTGAGAGGAACATCACAAAAATCAGGGCATTTTTTCAGTTTCTACATCTAAGGTAATGTGCACAGTTACTGCTCACAGGAAAAATTAGCAGAACTGCCTTGAATGTTTAAAGTCATTCCTGAAATACTATTCTTTAAAAATAGAAACCTAATGCTCTGAAAACCTTCATTTCATGCAAGCTGGACTGTGTGAGCCAGCATTACTCTATGCAGCTAAACAGCAAGGTCAGATTCAATTTTCCTCCAAACACCCCTACCCCAAAATATTTTTTGCATTACAAATACCCCCACTCCCTCCTACCTTACATGTATTTAACTTTTCTATTGCAGTGGCAGCCAGCACACAAACACACAACCAAGTTGGACCCCCACAATACAAAAAAAAAAAAAAAGTAGTTCATCTCTAGCTGTTGCTTATAGATGAGCATCACCAAACATTGCTTTACTCCTAGGACGCTAACGGAAGTGGTTTAATGAACTGATAAGGTGAGTGGGTTAGCTCAGCTTGCAGCTAGCCTGAATAGTAAGAAAGAACATGATTAAACTGAAACCACATCCCCTTATAGGCAAAGTAAAACAAAATAAAAAAAAAATTGAAACTTCCTTCTAACCTAGATTCAAACAGTTTAAGGCCAGAAGGGACCATTAAATCATCTAGTCTCGCCTCCTATATATCACAGACCAGTAAATTTCACCCCATTGTCTCTGCACTGACACCAATAATGTGTTTGGTTAACGCATAAACTTCCAGAAAGCATCCAGTCTTGAAGGTGTCAGGAGGATTAACCACTTCTTTTGATAGTTTGTTCTATTAGTTAGTCACCGTTACTGTTAAAAATGTATGCCCTATTTTTAAGAATTCTAGGAATTTGTGCAGCTTCAGTTTCCAGCATGGTTCTTGTTATGACCTTCTCTGCTAGATTCTACACTATGATCAAGTCACCTCTGTCTTTTTTTTGGATAAATTAAACAGATTGAGCTCTTTAAGTCTCTTACTAAAAGGCATTTTCTCCAGCCCTCAAATAATTATTGTGGCTCTTTTTCAGCCTCTAGTTTTCCAACATCCTTTTAAAATGTGGATAAAACACACACAGTATTCCAGTTGTTTCACCAATATAGGTAACTCTTGAAAGTTCACTGAAGTTTGTTAATAACTGCCTGTGGTACTGGCTGATGTAGGTATTATGCTGCAAAGTTGTAATGTATGGGCAGATCCCTACTGAAATCAAGGGAACTCCATGCAAATATAGCAGTCTGTCCACATGGTACAGGATCAGGGCCACATCATGAAGCTGTTCCAATATAAGTTAATATATTAAGTCCCTCACTACTACTAAAAAAACAAACAAAAAAAACCCTTTCAGATAACTTTTGCACGTATATTCCAAGCTAAATTCTAAAATAAAAATAAAACTGCGCAAGTAATCCATAAATTTTTTACTATATAAACGTTCATTTTAACAAATGTTTTTCATAACTGAAAGTTCCTAAACTTGATATGTCTTTTGTTTCTGACCATTCCCCTCCTCAGTAGGCTGAATACAACAGATAATTCAGTTGAACAGGTCTATCACTGGAAATACATTAAAGTAAGGTGTATTTTTGTGTGTGTTTAAACAGGTGCAAGTTTGTGTGTGTTGACACTCTAAACTTGGCTTACTTTGATTCAGTCTGCATTGATAAATTAGGCACAAGCTAATCTGATATAACCAACATTAAACTGATATAAGAATGTCCACATGGGTGTTTTCACTGCCTTAAACCAATTTAAATTACACAGGTGCAACACCTTTGTGTAGACAACCCCAAGGGAAATTTCAGAGAATTTGTGATGGGGTATACAAATCGCACATTGGGCAACACAGAGTTAATGAGTTAATGTGGACTCAGGTTGCCCTACCCCATCATACTTGTGAGAGAGGTCAAAAATGGATGGAAGAGCTTAAAAGGGAGAAACCAAGCTCAGATGAGGGCAGTGCAAAGAGGACAGCAGACCTTCACTCCTTAGCTACTGAGAAAGGGCTGACGGAAGGCAGAAGCTCCTTGGATGACTTCAGCCAAATGACTCCTCCCTGAAAGAAGAGCAGGCTTGAAGCTGACTCACCTTGAGAGGGTTTTATTCCTCTCTATATACTTGGGAACCTGGTAACAGAACTGCACAGTGAGTTAATATGGAGAAGACAGGAAATCTTACTGGAACAGAAATTTGGTTGGCTGATAGCAGATCACAATTAACAGATAGTCATAAGTGTGTTTCATTGTATTTACCCTTGATGCTCAGAATGCTGAGGTACACTTATGGAAAGAGAATAAATGAGAGAGATTGTTGGAAGCACAATAATAACACAGATGCCTCTAAAACAGTGTTTATCAAGTGTTTAGAAAGGAATTTGCTATTGCTATCATAACACATCACAAGATTGAGAGGTGACTTGATCACAAGGTATAAGTACCTTCATAGGGAGAAAATACTGGGTACTGAAGGGATCTTTAATCTAGCAGAGAAAGGTATAACAAGACCCAATAGCTGGAAGCTAGATAAGGACTTGTTTCTAATTTGAATTTAATAGTTGGGGTGATTAGCCACTGAAACACACTACCAAGCGAAGTGATGGATTCTCCATTTCTTGATGCCTTCAGATCAATACAGGATGCCTTTTTGGAAAACAAGTTATGCTTTAGTCAAACACAAGTTAGTGGGCTCAATACAAGGATAAATGGGTGAAATTTAATAGCCTGTAATATACAAGTCAGACTAGATGATCTAATACTCCCTTGTGGCCTTAAATTCTATTAATCCATTAATTTATAATGCCACATTACCACTTTCTTGCAGGAATGCAGCCTTCTTAATAATGGCTCATCCATGAGTGTTCTTATTAAAGGAAGTATTGTTTTACTATTCACTGCCACGTAATTCCTGAAGGTGGTATTTCCACAGAATATATTACAATGTGTGGGTCTATGGGGATTTTAGTAGCATTGAGGCTCGCCTGGAATTTAATATAGGATCTTTTAAAACCCAATCTTTTTTCCCCCCAAAGACATGAAAAGACTTTCAGATTTAAAGAATATGCTCCTCGGAACAGGGACCTGAGGCACAATCTTGACTCTTATTGAGGCAATGACAAAATTCTCATCCACTTTGATGAGGCCAGGTTTCATCCTTGTTCTTTATACTTGTTTGTAAAGAGCACAGAACCTTTTTTCGCACTAGACGTAGTCATTCTTTTGCATCTTTTTTTCCCTTTACATAGAAATTACTCTGGATAAAATGTTTTGACATCATATACCAAAACTTGAGTCTCTTACCTGTGGGATAATTTGCAGTGTAGACACAAAGCAAATGAAGAGCTATTTGCATTAAGGAGTCATCCATTATAAACCATGGCCACAGAGAGTGGAGGACAGGGATAAGATGAGCCTCGAGTGCTGCCACCTAACAGCAAGGGAGGAGGAGGAATGTACGGTACAATAATGAATATTGTTTTGAAGTATTTTGTGCAATATTGAAAGCAAACAAAGGAAATTAAAGTATTTTAACATACTATGGAGTTCTTTTAAAAATTCTTTTTACCTTGAAGGATCCCTTTAATGTACTTTAGATTACAGAGTTAAAATTTACTTGGTTGCTTTAAATGGTAATACAGGCAGAAGACAGTCTTGTTTCAATACTGGAATGTTGTCTCCACAAGCTGCCTCAAGCACATTTTAATTCAAGTCAACACTAAGACTTGATTGAGCTGGTTCCATCTGGATTCCATAAGATTGTCTTTACTTACATGCACGGATACTTTTTGCTATTTTCTTGATACTGGAATAGTCTCCATTGACTTGTTAGTAAATTCTCATAGATGTGCATTGACTTTTTTTTTTTGTTTGTTTCATACTCATACTGTGTAAACTGAAGGTTATTTACCAGGAACTAAATACAGTAAAAGCCTGTTTATCCGGCATGTTGGGGAAATGGGGGGTACCAGTAAGTGAAAATTTCTGGTTAACTAAGAGGGAGGGAGTTTGGGTGTGGGAGCGGGGGCGGAGCGCGGGCTCTGGGAGGGGACTCCGGGTGCCAGATCAGGGAGGCACTCACCTCGGGCGGCTGCCCACAAGTGGAGACCTGTCCCTGCTGTTCTGAGGTGGAGGCGCGGCTAGGCAGCTCTGCGCTTCTGCCCTCCTCCGAGCGCTCGCTCTGCAGTTCCCATTGGACGTGGACTGCAGCAAATGAGAGCTGCAGAGGCGGTGCCTGTGGGTGGAGGCTGTGTGCAGAGCCGCATAACCGCGCCTCCGCCTTGGTACAGCAGGGACAGATCACTGCTTGCGGGCAGCCATGTAGGGAGCCTGCCAGCTCCATGCCAACCGGACTTTCTATGAAGATTAGAAATGCCATTTATAGAGCTTTCTGGTTGGTACAGGGCCCGTTAACAGGACTTTTATTGTATATTGTTTCTGCAGATCTACACTAACAAGTCAATGTTGTCATCCTGGAATATTTTAATTACTGGTGAGCATTCACATGAAACTGAAAATGTTCTAACATTCCAACTGTGATTTTACAAGGCCTCATCCTCCTACACATACTGTTTCCCTCTACCTCAACTAAATTAGTTACTAAAACTCTGGAAAAAGCAGCAAAGGAGGGAGGATCAGTGTAATTCTGCAGAGAATACATTCAGAGAACTTCAGTCATAAGTAGTAAAAAAAGGTCACCTGTGCAATAACTGAGGTTCCTCGAGATGTGTGTCCCTATGGATGCTCCACTGTAGGTGCGGTAGCACCCCCATCCCTGGGATTGGAGATCTTTGGTAGCAGTGCCCATTGGATCATGCACACCTCCCTGTTTTGTGCTGTGAACGGCAGCTATATATAGTGCTGTATGGTCCAACTGCCCCCCAGCTTCTTCTCTCCAAAGTAGAGGGGAGGCGGGCAGGTAGTGGAGCACCAATAGGGGGACATCTCATATAACTCTTCCCTATATTTTTCCTCACCCCCATCCTTCCAATAAGTGTTCCATTTTTCACTTTGGAAATTTTGTCTTCTAGCAGGGGGAAGTAAGAAATGGGTAGGAAACAGAAAAGAAGGTTTATTAGAGCAGGTCTTTGGCATCCATAGTCCCCTACCTACCAGATATTTTGGCCACCAGCTACAGATTTTTAGCATAGCATCCCATTCCACCTCTGTTGGCAGAAGTTTGTATTCAATGGCTTGGAACTGAAGTTTCAGTATCAGTTAAAAGGTCTGATGTATGCATGTAATGTTCTCTGCTGCAGGAAACAATGAGCCATTCTGGCCATTGGTATTAAGATGAGGTCCAATCAACCTGAACAATATTTAAAATTGAACATATCTGTAATCTTTATTCTTAGACCCTGAACTAGCTGTATGTGGTAATATTATAATATAAATAGTAGGACTACTTACTTTGCACTCTTCATTTCGAAAGAGGCAGTTTCTTAGGATTTGCAGAACAACCCTTAGTTCCCTGATAAGATTATCCTCCTGTTTGGACAAAAATGTTTCAAGAGTGTCAATTTGAAAACAGAATCCATTTTATATAGGCAACATGTTTGTCTTAATGGCTATATTGTAACACACAAGCTCGCCACTGATGCCACAGAACTAGCGTGACCAAATGTCCCAATTTTATAGGGACAAGTCCCGATTTTGGGGGCTTTTTCTTATATAGGCACCTATTACCCCCATCCCTGTCCTGATTTTTTACACTTCCTATCTGGTCACCCTACACAGAACCTTTACTTGTAGAATGCTAACCATCTCTGAAAAATTATATTTCAGTAAGCTCATCCACCACAGAAATCTATTTCTGTTCTATCAAGCATAAAGGAACAGAGATATAAAATAGGGTCCATGCTTGATCTCTGTAAGGTGATACATGTAACACTTGTTTTTAAATCCCTTTATGTATGCTGGCTGGGACTCTGAGTGATGAAGTAAAAGGCCTCTCAAAGGCTATGTGAGGGACTGAGAGGAGGGGAGGATGAAATAGAAGGAAATATGCAAGTCATTTTTACAAGTGACATTTGTAACATGTTTCTTCCCATTTTAACAAAATACAGATAACATGCAATCAAAGTTGCCATAGGCACTTCTATATATACTATTAGCTATCTTTGTATTGAAATAATAAATCCTAACTGCAATCCTCTTTCCAAAAAACCAATACCCTATAATTAAAAACTAACAGTATGGAAATCATTGGGATGTTAGAAAGTTACAAACATACAAACAGGATACTCATCCAGAGTATTTACAGTATTGTGGCTCCATATATTTCTAGAATCATGTTCAACCCTCCCCTTCCAAAAGGGTGAAGAGTCCAAGCAGATAAAATTAGCTGGACTGATGATTAGTGGAACAGACACCCTGTCTGAATTGTTTCTTTCTACGGAAAGATTTAATTATTCGATTAAAACACAATAACTGGGCAATACTCTAACCAAATGCATTCTCACGTCCAAGAAAGAATATCAAATATCTGAAAAAACATCTTCTACAGCAGATGCAATTTTTTGTATCCGCCTTGTAGATTTTACAGTTACCTTTTTTTTCTGTGCTGTTTTTCCAGGCCTTAGGGATTCTAAGTTCAGCTGTGCATGAATGTGCTTCATCTGTTCCATGCAGCTGTCTATAAGGTCAGCTGAAAGACAAAATCCATACAATTCAGAAGCCTATTTATATTCAAAAATACCAAAAAACCCTCACTTGTAAATTACAGTATAAGTAATTTTGTTTCCTAATCAACGCTTCAACTTTATGTCGAAAGCACAATTAAGGCTCTCTATATGATGGAAATGAGGCAAGGGTAAAAACAAGTAACCCAACTTGTTACACAAAATAATTAGGTGGTTAGGGTATCTCAACTGGCACCCAAGAACATGAATTTGTGGTTCAATATCTAAACCCAGTTCACATTAAGAAGTTATGAACAAAGGGTCAGAGATCCATCAACCAAGTTGAAAAAAAAGCCAGGAACTGATGGAGTTAGGGTTGTACACCTTTAAAACTCTCTCTGCTTCTGTGTGCATGCATCAAGGCATAGTGTCCCCTTCTAGGCTAATTGGTTTTTAACAGTTCTGGGATTTGTCAGGCAAGTGGGGAATCTATGAGGCAATTTCACATAGTCGAAGTTAACTACTGTACGTGACCTAACAGCAACGGGTGGGAAATGTAAAGTCTTATATATACACTATACCTAGTGTTCTTCATCCCAGAAGACCCCAAAGTGCTTCACAAGTTTAGAATAATAAGCAGACTATACAAAGGGATCTACCTACAAAATACAGCCCTTCTGAGATGAAAAAAGATAACAGTTTAACTAGTTTACGACAACACATTATTATAATTAATTATTTGTATGCTTGGAGTGCCCAATGTGCTACAACTGTCCACATGCACAAAGACACAGCGTCTTCACAGAGAACATCACAAAAGCACTGAGACACTGGTAAAGGGAAAACAAAAACAAAACAAAAAAAACAGGTGTTAGACACCAGCAGTGTTTGAATGTTTTTAGTACTCTAAAGTGCTGAGGAAAATAGGTGTCAAAGCACTGAGACAGACAGGTGTTGGAACACCACAAAAGTACACTGATGTGCCCAAGTTTCAGAAATGTATAATGGTGTACTGGACCTGACCAGCAGGTAGAGCTGGGATGAAGGAAGTATACTTAATGAGTGTCAAGTCACTGGTCTAAGCAGTAGCTTTTAGGGAGTTCTTTTGCTAACTATAGTCAAGAAGCAACATTCAGAGGGCAATGCTTATACTTGGCAAGGGTTGTGGATGATTTCTAGTAAGGCTAATGCTCTATCCTATTCACTGTCTTCATGCATCTACATACTTCACAGCCAGCAGAGTTCTACCAATCTCATGCTAAGGAATCAAGAACCAGGAATGAGAATCTTATACAGACGATATCTTTACTGAGAATTAGAGCCTTTGTGTTTTCTAAATTTTATGTTTAATGCTCAGTGATATATATATACAGTTTCAAAGAAACAACAAACACAGATTTAAAAATATTCTTTTTTGAAATTTAGGCAAGTGAAATATTTGTCTCTCTCTATATCAGGTGTAGTGATTCAAACTGTATTCTAAAATTCACTAGGGCAGTAGATTCTATAATTACATCACACAGAGAATAGTCGTATGGATTAAAAATAAATATAGAATGTATAATATTCTACTAATAAATCACATTGTTGAAAACCTACACACAAGCCTCCATTCTCTGATGAAAAGGTTACTTACATGCGCAGTAACTGTGGTTCTTTGAGATGTGTTCCCCTACGGGTGCTCCACTTCAGGTGCACAGATGCCCCAGATGCCTTCAGAGATTTTTGTTAGCGGTGTAGGTCTGGCCTACACGTGCACACTGCACAACCTCATGTCCTGCTCAGAGGCTGAATAGGGCTGCATGGATGAACCACCCTCCGTTCCTTCTCTACTGCAAAGCCCCACAAAGGAAATACTAAAGCAGAGAAGGAAGGAGGGCAGGTAATGGAGCACCCATAAGGACACCCATCTCAGAGAACCACAGTTAGTTCCTGGGTGAGTAATCTTTTCTTCTTCTTTGAGTAGTGTCCCCATGAGTGCACTCCACTTCAGGTAACTCCTGAGCATCATCCCCGCAGGGAGGAAGGAGCTTTGGAATCAAATGCAGAACTCAAGAACGAACCACACTGCCAACCACTATATTAGATCTAGAGGCATGGACCAAGGTATAGTGCTTGGAGAAGCTATGTACTGAAGACCAGCTAGTGGCTCTGCAGATCTCATACACTAGAATGTCTTTAAGTAATGCCATAGATGTTGATTATGACCTTGTAGAGTGTGCTAACACCCAAGAAGAAGGCTAAATGCTGGTCGCTTTGTAACATGCAAAATACAACAATAGATCCACCTTGATAACCTCTGAGTGGAGAGAGTGAATCCTTTAGATCTGCTTGCAATGAAAACGAAGTCTAGGAGACTCCCAAAATAGTATGGTCCTATCCATATACAAGGCCAAAACTCATGTGACACCTAAGGTACGAAAGGAAGTCTCATGTTGAGAATTGTGTGGTTTTGGGGGGGGGGGGGGGGGGGGGGAGGGGGGGAAGGCAGTAAATGAATGGATTGATTAAGATGAAACTAGGATGATGCCTTAGTTAAGAGTGTAAGGAATAAGGAATTTAGGGATGGAAAGAAACCTTGTCTTTGAAGAATACTATGAAGGGGGAATCTGCCATTAAGGCCCAATTTCTCCAACTCTTCAGGCTGATGTGATGGCTACCAAAAAGGCCATTTTCATGGGCAGGTTAAGTCAAAACTGGTGTTTTGATGCCGGCTGAGGTGGATGAGAGTTTTTTTCCCCTCGGGCATCTACTTAATCTTACTTGGGCATGGGGGGAGGTCACTGGGTCTTTGGAACCCGGAGAATTGGATTGGACAAGATCTCTGGGTAGCCTGTGACCTAATACATTTTCTTTTTTTGCAGGGGGTGTAAATTTCCAGATATCACAAAGTAACCTTGGTGTCTTTCAAAGCGTGCAGGGATTCATCTGTCGTTTCTGAAAACAGCTTCATATCATCAAAAGGTTGATCCTTTCCAGTGCTCTGATCCTCTCTGGGAAAGTTGGACAGTTGAAGCCAGGATGCCCTTTGCATAACTACTACCATAGATATGGAACAGACTGCAAAGTCTACTGCATCTAGGTACACTTGAAGGGATGTCCTGCCCAATAACTGCCCTTCAGCAATGATGGCCTGAAATTATTCTCTTTGCTCCAATGGAAGGTGCTCCATAAAAGCAGTAATTTTTGTGTGGTTTGTGTAATTATATTTTACCATAATTGCCTGATAATTCACTATTCGAAAAACTGCAGGATTGCAGATGAATAGGACTTTTTCCAAAATGGTCCAGACACTTCTGGCTTTTGTCATACTGAATTGACTTAATGTGGTGTTGTTTCACCATTCATTAACCGCATCTACCCCCAGAGAATTAGGTGGTGGTGGTGAGGAATGGGGGTGATAGAACAAAAATGTTGAGTCCTTGGAGAGGACATAATATTTTTTATCTGCCCATCTGCAAGTTTGCACTACTGTTGCTAGGGTCTGCCAAACCATCTTTTCTGGGTCCAAAAGGACATCATTGCGAGGTAGCACAACTCTGGTTGGTGCTGTTGACTGCAGAATATCCCACAACTTGTGTTGTGATTCCTTGATCTCTTCGAGTGGTATCGGTAGAGCATCCACCTCCCATTTTATAAGATCCTGAAATTGCAAGAAATCACCAGCCACAGAGGATGGTGGAAGCGTAACTGCTTCATCTGGAGACTATGAGGAAATGGTAGTTTGAGGGCTACCCTCCTTATCTGCACTGGCTTCCTGTACCTTTAGTGTCTCCTCTTGAGGAATGGGCTAGGGTGGAGGGGACTGCATGCCTCTCTTGTCCCAGTGGATGAGACTCAATGCCTTGGAAAACTGTTGTTGGTATGCTGTCCAGGGACACCCAGCATGGCTACTGTAGGGGGCCATACAGAAGAGGTGGTGACATCCAAGGTTCTTCTGACCATCAGTAATGTCTTCCCCAAAATTCCTCTCTCTCACGGTGGGTGTCAAAGAGTAGGTTCCTGTATGAATAGGTAGGAGAACCCTGCACAGAGACAGATGAGACTGAAGAGAAGTCTTCATTATCTTCCTCAACACTGACCAGTGGAGGAGCTCCAACCAAAACAGGTAATGAATTGGAATTGGAAGGCATCGGAGACATATGAGAGTCTGGTTGATCAAGTGGGTCTTGTTACCCATAAACTGCGGAGACTCCAGTTCATTTGGTCAATGATAAACCCTTTGAATGCCTTAATTCTTCCTGGCCAATGAGAGCTGTGGGGAGCGGTGGGCAGCACATCCCTGCAGCCTGCGCTACTTCCCGCAGCTCGCATTGGCCGGGAACAGCAAACCACGGCCACTGGGAGCTGCGGGCGGCCGTGCCTGTGGACAGTCAATGTAAACACTGTTTTGCGGCCTGCCAGTGGATTACCCTGACAGGCCGCGTTCGGCCCGCAGGCTGCCCACCACTGTCCTAAGGTAGAAAGCAGGCAAACCCCACTACTGTATATCTCCTGAGGTGAACAATTGTGGACTACTGATCTACCCATAAAGGGGCTGTTGCAACATTCTAAGGTTTACATAGACTCTTGCACACTTCATAAGGCAGTATGAGAAACTGGGAATATAACATCACTACTGAGACAGAAGCAGCAGGGGAAGCTTAGGTGAGACAATCTCTGCGAAGTCCGTAAGTTTGGAAGGGGAAGGCAATTTCATAAGCTTGTAGTCAGAGTTAAGGTTGTTTTTGAAATTAGCTGCCTTCTCACTTGTCTATATGCTTACTAACCAGATGTACAAATTGTAATGGTAGATTAACATTGATGTAAATTCCCTTGTCAGTTAGAGATTTTTAACATTTTAGGAGTTTTAAAAATGAAGATGCTATAGTTTATGCTGTTCATATGAGGGTTATTCTAATTACTTCAACAATTTTAAATCCTTGAAGGATTTTTTCCCCATTTTTAACAGAATACAAATTTCTAAAACATTACACTTACTTAAAAGAGACAAGGTAAAAATAAACCCCTTGTTTTACCACATGGCATAAGAACGGCCATACTGGGTCAGACCAAAGCTCCATTTAGCCCAGTAACCTGTCTTTCGACAGTGGCCAATGCCAGGTGCTTCAGATGGAATAAACAGAACAGTTAATCATCAAGTGATCCATCCCCTGTCACCCACTCCCAGCTTCTGGCAAACAGAGGCTAGGGACACCATCCCTGTCCATTCTGGCTAATAGCCATTGATGGACCTATCCTCCATGAACATATCTAGTACTTTTTTGAACTGTGTTAAAATCTTGGCCTTCACAACATCCTCTGGTAAAGAGTTCCACAGGTTGATTGTGTGTTATGCGAAGCAATATTTAACCTGCTGCCTATTAATTATTTGGTGACCCCCTAGTTCTTGTGTTATGAGGAGTAATTAACACTTCCTTATTTACTTTCTCCAAACCAGCGGAGGAAGAAAAATTCTCTATCACCCAGAGAGCAATGGAAAGGCGAATGTGTAAGATATTGCTCCATGATCATATACTGAATGAGGAGATCAGAAGGCATACAGAGGTGACTGATGTAGTGCAGGCGATGTACGACAGTGGGTGGGTATTGTCATCTGCAGGCAAGACAATAGGTGGACAACCCGCATCAGTGACTGGATCCCCAGAGACCATAAACGACTGCTGGGCAGACCGAAAACATGCTGGGCTGATCCCATGACAAAACTCTTTGGCCAGAAATGGAAAGAATGTGCTCGCAACAAAATAGCATGGTGTGGCTTTGACTTGCGTTTGTGGAGGCACGGACAAGGACAAGCCGGCCAAAGGTGACAGTCATCAGATGGTCACTACTGCCTAGTACTAGAAAGCTAGATCCTCTTAAATGAAATGCTGTAGGTTGTAACCTGTTAATCCAACCTGAAGTATTACTATTAATAATAAAGATAGGATTAATTCAAAAAAGTGTTAGATTTCACTGGGTACTGACATTTATATAAAATTGTAAACTTCAGTAATCAAACATTTTATTTACAGAGCAGCTTCTTTAGCTTTATTTTTAGACTGAAGACAATGAAAAAATACTATTGGCAAGCATTTGATTTACAGAATATTTTAAGTATATTGTAGCATGTGTCTCTTCAGGCTTACCTTCCAAAGCACATTTCTGGGCACTTTTACTGACAGCCAACAGGGACAGTAAAGCACCTGCAGCAACTCGTTTCAGCACATCTTTAGAGGATTTTCCTTCATAGCTCTGCAAATAAGCAAAGATTTTATCACTACACCGGAAAAGTAAAACATATACTGGAGAAATATTCATGATCATGTTTATGCCTGTAAAAGTGATGTACCATTTTGAATTCTCATTCTGATGACTCAAAATTAGAGCTTGTCAAAATTCAAATTTTCCATTTTGCAGGAAATTTCAACATTTCAAAATTTTCCACAAGCCAGAGATTATGCAAATTTTTGTTTTAGAAACACCAAACCATGGTGTCTATCTACTTTAATTGGAGAGAAACATATTGAAGTTAGAACAATTAATTTGGGTTTTTTTTTCTCCTACACGACTGTCAATCTGTGATAAATGTGTCTATATGGGCACTATTTTTTGCTGAGGAAAGTGTACTGGAAGATTAGCTAGATATTGGGAAAGTGACAATGTTAATCCCTAGGTTTAGTGTAAAGTCTTGAGTTTCTAAATACTATGTACTAATCTTGCTATACCAAGAGAGTTGCAAAAATCCACTCACCAATTTGTAACTTCCCCTAGGGAGTAAGTGGGGAGGAGCAGATAAGACACCAATTTCTACAGAATTGTAAATTCACTCTGCTGCTATTTGGTAAAGCTATGAACAGAACCCCAGATGTATACTTTAGAAGAGCCCTAAAAAGAGAGGGAATCCATAAGGCTGTGGAAAGGCTAGAGCTAACAGCACTAAGGAGGTTCTGGGGTTGTAGGGGAGGAGGGGAAGGTCTCCCTTCCAGCCGCTGGAATGCACTAGAGGGAACTTAAATTATCAACAAAGATAGCACCCTAGTAAAAATCCTACCACCTACAACAGAAATTCTCCTGAGTGATTTGTGCCTAGACTTCACAGATTGTACCCCACCCGCATCTATCTTACATATCATCCCCTGGTTATTAGCTTTAGTCCTCCAGATACATCATTGTCCAGTATTTTTTCAAGCCCTAAATGTGCAATAAATTGATGCTTGCTTTAGGGTTATTTACTGCAGAGCTTAAGGCAGTAAGGCAGGCAGGCCTGAAAAAAAAAGTCAAAATAGGAATAAAAAAGAGCAATGTTTTTCGGACAGCAAAACAAACATTTCAATTATGGGTATGTCTGCACAGCAAAGAAAAACCCGCAGCTGGCCAACTCAGGTTCACGGAGCCGTTTCATTGTTGTGTAAACTTCTGGGCTCGGGTTGGAGCCCTCACACCCCACAGGGTCCTAGAGCCTGGGCTTAAAGTCTACACAGCAGTGAAACAGCCCCGCAGCCCAAGCCCCAGAAGCCTGAGTCAGCTGGTACGGACCAGCCGTCGGTTTTAATTTGCTGTGTAGACATACTCTATATGGGCAACTGAGAGGAGATTAAAATACAAAGGCATAAAGTGGTTCTGTATATATTACTAACACAAAGTTTAAGATAAAAATTTAGATGACAATAGGTCACATCTAATGAAAACAGTTCTACAAGAAAAGAGAAGAGTAAAATACTGTAAGAACAGGGGATCTGCAAGGATATTGATGTAGGTGAAGTGGATGAGATGGGAGGGGGAATCTCTTCTGCTAGGACCACAACAAATGAAAATCTAGAATGAAGTACTGTTTATGAACAGTTCATCAACCACTAACAGATTTAACATAACTTGAAAAAAATATGATGCTGTAGTTCCTATATGTAGGTTACCTTTTGGCTGAAGTATGGCAGTTCAAGGAAATCACCTTAGGAGAAATGAGTAGTGCGTAGAACTGGAAGGCATCTCAGATACTAACAAGAGAAGTCAGGGGAAATGGAAGCTAAATAAGAATGGCTTAGTTTGGGATGCAAAAAATTATATGTATTGGTTGTTGGAAATAAGAGGGAAATTTTTAAAGGTACAAAAATGATTTAGGCACTCAACTCCCACTGAAAGTCCATAAGAGTTGGTTGTCTAACTCCCCTTTGGGCCACTGAAAATCTCTCACTAAGCCCTCCAGCTGGGAAGTCTCTCAACAGCAGAAAACTGACTTTTGGCTTGATTTATCTTTAGGTATGCTAGCTTAGATGGGTATAATAAAGAAAGGAAGGGTCTAGGAGAGTGTAGAATTGTGGCAGCACATAATACCCCTCAACCCTCACAAAGGAGTATGTAATTAACCAACTCAAAATGTGATTGGTCCTAGGAAGGGAGGGACATAGCCAGAACAGCTGGGAGCTGTGCTGAGTCATTATGCAAGCAATCTCCAACATCAAGCTTTTAGCAAGCTCTGAAAGCGATGTGAAGCTTCCTTCCCTAAGTGGAAACCCCATGGAAAGTGGTACCAGTTGGGGTAAATCAAGCCTCGAAGAGCCCTAAACCCACAGTGCAGGTTCAGTTTCCTATTAGACACATTTGAAAAACTAAAGCCACCCCACAATAAGTATCTGGTGAAATGAAACAGAAGTTCAGTGACATTGCTAATCATGGCTAACATTTTGTTTTCCACATACAATAGCGATTCTTCTAACAGTGGGTTAGCCAAGTATTCTGCTATTTCTATAACAGAATTTGGGGATTCATAATGGAGTAGTGTATGATAAAAATTAAAAGATTTAAACATTTTAATCTGTTAGTTTTCCCAGATCATTAATTACATTTTGAGTTCCTTCCAACTGAAGTTGCCAAAGAGCTTTCGTGATTCAACCACACATTTTATGCCCTTTTCTTAGTAAGTATTAAAGGCTTTTTTCCTACCTGTTCAAATGCTAATTGTCTCTATCTTGTCTAGTACTTAGAGTAATAAGTGTTCTCATCTTATTAATATTTGATATATATTTACTAATTGGTCTATTATGTTGTTTTTCTGTAATCTGAATATCCCATTATGTGACCCCTTAGGAGTAAATAAATGCTTCTAAGTGCTACTTATACAATATTCTTACCCATTGCTCAAAAGTTCATTTTTCCTTTTCTTCCCCTCAATTGTCTTGAGAAAACAACCGTAAAAAGTCCATATTCTCTGAGAACTCATCCCTTAACATATTCCCTACTACTTTAACTGGAGCAAGGATTGAGAGGTTAATCAGAGAAAACAGTATTAGATCAATCACAGGAAGTAATGATTCAGAAATGAGAAAAAGATCACTGCTACATTAGATGCACCCTGTTTTAGGTCAGACACTTCTTGGCATGGACAGCCTGCACTGTCTTGGTTGGGGCTGAGGATGGGAGGGCTCAAGGTACAGATCAGGGGTATAAATTCCCAGAAAGCATAGAGATAGTGTTCTTCACTCACTGAAGAAATTAAAAACTGTCTCTACACTCACTGAAAAAGTTATCAGCCCTCAAAGGCCAAGTCCTTTACCATGGCCTGCACTTCCCTTGATTGACCAATGCTTGAAGCCACAATACACACTGCATGGTCACTGCAGTGGCCATATATCTGGCTGAGGGGTCTGAGGCATCCATCGCTGCTTGTAAGGCTGTCACCAGCTGGGCTTCCCTATGATGCCCTTAAGAACCTTTCAGCCAGTGCTAGTGCCAGCCAATTGGGAGGCCCTACGAAGGAATATTTTTGGCCCTCCCCCCACAAAAACACATACTAATAATTAATAGGGGGCCCTCTTGAGCTGCTTGGGCCCTAAGCAATTGCTTAGTTTGCTTATGCCTGGTGCCGGCTCTGTTTTCAGCTGTCATGAGGGAGCTTTGTGAGAAAGGCACTCATCTTGTCCCATGCGAAAAAGTCACACTTATCGCAGCAGGCCCTCACAACCTTCCAAAGAGGTTGAGGCATTTGTACTCCTTGACCTTAGGCATACTTTTGCTCATTCTCTATTTCTCCTACACAGCTAGTACAACTAAAGAGCCTGAGATGGGGTGAATGGAAGTAGTAAAATCTTAAGGGGCTCACCTAGTATCTCTTTTTGATCCATTTCACCATTGGTGGTATAGTGGCTGGTGTCTGCCACAATGGTTTGGCTGGATCAAGCAATCCCTCATTAATGGGGAGGATGATCCTGATGAACCAGAAGCTGACAGAATTTCTAATAGCTTGATTATTTCAGAGAAGTCCCATGTCTGACTCTCCAGCAATCCTCACAATGAGCTCCTGAAAGGCTTTAGAATTGTTGGGTGCCAAGCACATATCTCTTTATCCAGCAATTGAGAGAGATTCTTTGGTGGCAAGATAGGGAGGTGATGTCATTCTGTGCCTGGATCTGGTTCCTCCTGATATTCTGGCATTGGCAGACTCACCAGGGATACCATCTGAGAGAGATCTCTTCCTTGATGATGGAGTGACCCCCTTTCAGTGCCTGACTGACAAGACACTGAGGTGTCACTGCTGGCTTTGACACTGATGTTGAGGTTGGCTTTGGTGCTGGGGCTGTAAGTGTTGGCACCAGATTTTTTTTTTTTTTTTGCAGTGTCTTCTCCGTGCCAATCTTAAGTGACTGAAGGGCTGTTCCATGATACTGGCATGTTCACTAATAGAATTCTGGAACTTGTTTCGTTCAAGGTTGCTCGAAGTAAGTGGAATTTTAGCCTTGCTCTTGCGACCAGTGTATCATAGCAGAGAAGGACAAGAATACAGAGCATCTGCTCAGAATATGCAATTTCCCTAAGCAAGAGAGACATCTACTGTATTCATCCTTCAGGAACAGACAAGGCTTGAAGCTTGCAGATTTTGAGATTGTCATTTTGAAGAGCCCTATACAGGGTGTAAGAGTATAGAGGCGGTTTCACTAACAAGTTCAGTACAGAGGGGTCACACCAGTCGAAATCAGGAGATCAGAAGTAGTTCTGAAGACATAAAGAAGTTAGCCTGAGCTAAGCATGAGAGACACTTGGCAGGTTCTGTCTTATTGCCACAAGCAGCAAGAGGAAACTGAAGGTTGTGGCCACTGGAAAAGGAGGTGAATAGTGAGGTAGCAAAATTTGCAGATGATATAGAATTACTCAAGATAGTGAAGTCCAATGCTGACTGTAAATACTTACAAAGGGATCTCACAAAACTGTGTGACTAGACAACAAAATGGCAGATGAAATTCAATGTTGATAAAATGCAGAAACAATGAGGAGTCCTTGTGGCACCTTAGAGACTAACATTTATTTGGGCATAAGCTTTCATGGGGTAGAACCCACTTAATCAGATGCATGGAGTGGAAAATACAGGAGCAGGTATAAATATATGAAAATATGTGATTTGTCTTACCAAGTGTGAGGTCAGTCTAACAAGACAATTCAATTGACAGCAGGATACCAAGGGAGGAAAAATAACGTTTGAAGGGGTAATAAATAAATAAATGGAGATATCCTATCTCCTAGAACTGGAAAGGACCTTGAAAAGTCATTGAGTCCAGCCCCCTCCCTTCACTAGCAGTGACCAAGTACTGATTTTGCCCTAGATTCCTAAGTGGCCCCCTCAAGGACTGAACTCACAATCCTGGGTTTAGCAGGCTAATGCTCAAACCACTGAGCTATCCCCCTCCACCAGATGAGAGTGGCCCATAAATGCAGAGTAACTCACATTGGAAAACAATCTCAACTATACATACAAAATGTTGGGGATCTAAATTAGCTGTTACCAATCAAGAATTGATCTTGGAGTTATAGTGGATAATTGTCTGAAAACATCTGCTCAATTTTCAGCATCAGTCAAAAAAGCTAATAGAATGTTAGGAACCATTAGGAAAGGGATAGATAATAAAAACAGAAAATATCATAATGCCGTAATCCATGGTACGCCTTCACCACTGCTGCATGCAGTTCTGGTCACCTCATCTCTAAAAAGATATATTAGAATAGGAAAAGGTACAGAGAAGGGAAATAAAAATGATTAAGGGTATGGAACAACTTCTACATGATGAGAGATTAAAAAGACTGGGACTGTTCATATTGGAAGAAACACAACTAAGGGGGGAATATGATACAGGTCTATAAAATCATGAATGGTGTGGAGAAAGTGAATAAGGCAGTGTTAGGTATGTCTTCACATAACACAAGAACCCAGGGTCTCCCAATGAAATTAATAGGCAGTAGGTTTAAAACAAACAAACTTCCTTTTTCCTTACTTCTTCACATAATGCACAGTCAACCCGTGGAATTGTTGCCAGAGGATGTAGTGAAGGCCAAAAGTATAACTGGTTTCAAAGAAGCATTAGATAAGCTAATGGAGGACAGGTCCATCAATGGCTATTAACGAGATGTTCAGGGATGCAACCTCGTGCTGTGGGTGCCACGACACCTCTGATTGCCAGAAGCTGGGAGTGGACAACAGGGGATGCATCACTTGTTAATTGTCCTGTTCTGTTCATTCCCTCTGAAGCATCTGGCACTGGCTGCTATCGGAAGATAGGATACTGGGCTAGATGGACCACTGGTCTGACCCAGTTTTGCCATTCTTACGTTCACACCACCCTTCATGTCCACGCACAAGAGCTTAAGGTGTCACAGGGCACGAGAGGCCCCAACAGTCACTGCTACTCAAAGTTTTTCAAGTCTCATGTGTGTAAATAAAGCACATCTACAGTAAGATCCACACCGACACATACTTGAAAAAAAACTATTGTTCCAGCAATTGTGGCAAAATAATGGAATATTAAGAGAAATATCACTGGGCGTCTAGGTATCAGAACAATAAGAGCAGTTAGCCATATCTTATTATAAAGAACAAATTCAAACAAACTTGACAGCTTCTAGTGACTAAAACTAGTGAAAAAAAGACCGATCTTAAATATTCCAAGGCATATTTCGAAAAGTAGGAATCCTTTTGGCCAAAATATTGAATTATTTCCAATTTAAATTTGCATAATGATATTCTAATTATGTAAAATCTTCCCCTGCAGTTGAAATCAGATATTGTATTCACGTCCTACCCTAAACTATTATGTAATGTCGCTGTGTGGTGTTAACCAGCTGTCGTCTTCAGAAAAAGCTGTATAACAGTGGTGGGAAGAGTGATTTCTATATGCAGTTAATAAACCAGTTTGTCTGAAGTGCTCTGGATTCTTTACTAAGATTAGTTCTCAAAATAGGTTGGCCTAGCTTTTAATTAGACATTCAGAATTACAATAGAAACATGATCTCAGTCATATAATCAAAACCATAATACCATCGTATTAATTTACTGAATATACAAATTTATACCTGAATTATTAATTCATTAAGTTTGGCTCCTGATGCCAAACTTCCTTCAGCTTCATCTAGAAGAAAAGTAATTGTTGGGTTGGGGCAAATATTCTGTTTATCTTGGAGCTGCCTTTTCCCTTCTTCAGCCAAGAGAATGGAGAGGAATTGCAAACTGGCCATATATAAGCTGGGACATGTGGTAGACAGATGCACACAGTCACAAATTGTATCTAAAAGGTCAAATACATAACAGATTTTTTTTTTTAAATTTCAGCATCAAGACATGGTTAAACATTTCAGAACTGGAACAGACTAATCCAAGGTATGTGCCTGGGTCATGGAACAGCACACCAGTGCTTGCAAGAGACATCCAATGAGCCCTAAGTATTTGCTCCTAAGTTTAAAAATATATTTTTGTATTCTAAATTTATGGAAAGTGTGAATGATTAAGTACACCTCTACCTGATATAACGCTGTCCTTGGGACCCAAAAAATCTTATCGCGTTATAGGTGAAACCGCATTATATCGAACTTGCTTTGATCTGCCGGAGTGCGCAGCCCCCCCCCCGAGTGCTTTACTGTGCTATATCCGAATTCGTGTTATATCGGGTTGCATTATATCGGGGTAGAGGTGTATTCCATGTTACATTTGAAATTAAAAGAACAAAACCACAAATGAGCACTGAAACTGTTTAGTCAACCTTCACTTGCTTGAATTTTGTAGCCTTCCCCTCACTTTAGACCAGAGCTTGCATTATACTAAAGACAGCAACAGTCCGAAGCTTTTCATTAGAAGCTGACTCTGTTGGCAGAAGTGCAGTTAGGCCCTGGCTCAACAAGTTACTTAGCACATGCCTAACTAAAAGCATAGATTTCAATGGGACTACTTAGGTGACTGATTGTAGGCACATGCTAGATTACCTTGCTTAATCAGGGTCTTAATTATAATAATTAAATTATTATTTGTGTAATAGTTTAAACTATTATACAATAACAAGTGACTACATAATGACTCATGCAGCAAGAAAAGTTTGTGACCTTTAAAAATATTTTTCAGGCTTGTATGTTTTTGTTTGCTTTCTTATGTTTTACATAAACTATCAGTGTAAGAAAAAAAACCCAAACAAAAAACAGTATGCTATGGCTCTGTTCAGCCTCTAATTAAAGCTGATTTACTTTATCCCAAAGTTCAGAACCAGAAACTGTTAAAGTCTATATAAAAAAAAATTGGAAAGCTGTGTAATAGCTGAGAAATGACTTTACGGAACTATATAAGAAAAAGTTATAAAAACAAACAAGGGTAAAAATACACTCCATATCTTCTCAGTAAAAAGCAGACACATTTTGTTTATTGTTATGGACATGTCCTTTATAAGTATTTGATAGCATCTAATAAGAGGTCATCCTCATTATTAGCTGCAAGGCCTAAATCCATCTAAGAATAGGCATTACCAATTATTGCAGTCCAATGTTTTCCAAGAGCTGCTGTCACAGATGGAAGAGCGATTTGGCCACTTTTCCTTAACAGTATAGCCAGAAGGCTAAACAAGTCTGTCCATGTTTGGTGAACCGCAGATGTTAACTCAGTATCTGCAAACAGAACATAGGAAGTTCAAGCTACTGACACATAAACAGAAATCTGGATATCTAAGCCTGACCACAAAAACTTACCTTTAAAATAAGAAGTGATGAAAAAAAAAAAAAAACACACCAAACAAACATGCAACCCCCATCCCATACACAAATAATTCAGCCCCAAACCAATTTTAACTCAGTTTCTCTCCTTATTTCATAATTATGTTAGAAGACTAGAGAGTAAATGGCTAGCAGATATAAACTTCTAAATATTAGCATGTAGCAAATGAAACATGTAACTCTACAGTTTAACATACAATGTCAGGAAAGATGGTACTGATTTTGCTGAGTAAGACATGCATCTGTCTGTCTAGACATGAGAAGTATCTACATATTACCCAAGCCATCCAGAGAGCGAAGGGAGAGGATCATTAAGGTATTTCCCAAAAGAGGTTTCATTAGTTCATCCTGGATTACAAGGTGAGTGTCTACCAATAAACATGATTGTAGAAGCTTGGACACTGAAGACAAGTACTGAAGTAGGAATAAAACCTGTTAAAATAGTAAAAAGGACACAAAAGCTGGATCCTTGCAACCTGATTTTACAGTATGTAAAGACCTACTTTAGGCAATACCACATAATGCACCTTTTTGGGAATCTATATCTGTCTATATATCTATATATATAGTTAGCAGAATTTGATATATTTTTTTAATTTGACTTTTTTTGTCCATTTTTATTTAAGATTTTTTTATTTTTAACTATTTTTATTTTTAAAGTTGTGGGGGATAGGGTTGGACTTAGGGTTAGGGCTGTACTGACAGCGGGGTGGCTCTCTCTATGGCCCCGGGGAGCAAGGTGCAGGGGAAGCTGCAGTCGTCCTGGACTTGCAGAACAGAGATGCCCAGCCACAAGGATTAACTTGTGGCTACGGAGGTGGTCATTCCACTGCCGAACAGTTCCTGCCAGGGGCGGCTCCTACACTCCTGGCTGGTGAGTGAGCGAGCTGGGCCATGACTAGGGAGCTGCAGAGGGCTCCCTGCACAGCCGTGGAGCTGGTGACACTGGATCCCTGCTGGCATAAGGTGCAGAGAAGGTTCGGGGTCCTGTCTGGGCATAGCAGAGTCGTCGTCGTCCCCGGCTGCAGAGAAGGCCACCCTGCTGCTGACTAGTTCCTAAAGCCCCCCACAGCTGGGCTGAGGGGGTCTTTGTTCTGCTGGGCCAGGACTGCAACCTTCCCTGCACCATGTGTCTGCAGGAATTGGGTGTCATTGGCTTCACTCACACATTCACCAGCCAGGAGTGGGGGAGCCACCCCCATGCAGGAACTGTTCAGCAGTGGGGTAGCCTTCCCTGCCACCAGGGGCTCGTCTTCCTCCTTGAAGTCCTAGTCACGGGAGGGTCTCTGCTCTGCAAGGCCAGGACAACTGTAGTCTCCACTGCACCTTGATTCTGCAGGGATCAGGTGTCACCAGCCCCGCAGACATACAGGAATCCTCTGCAGCTCTGCTGTCACAGCCCTATCCCCTCATTCTTGTGACAATGGAGTTGCTGGTGACACTTGATCCGTGCTAGCACAAGGTGTGGGAAAGTCTGTAGTCCTGGTGGGGCAGAGCAGAGACCCCCGGCATGCCCAGCTAGTGAGTGAGAAAGCAGGTCTGTGTCAGCAGGACTCAGTTTTAGCAGTGGGGTGGCCTCCCCCACAGCTGGGGGCTCCTCCTCACAGCCCTCTGCTCTGTCCCATGAGGACCGCAGACTCTCCCCGCACCTCCACCCCTAATTTGTCACCAGCCCTGAGGCAGCACAAGGAGCCCTATACTGCTGCACTGTCACAGACCCAACTTAGTCCCATGACAGCAGGGCTGCAGAGGACTCCTAGCATGGACTCCCAGATACACTCAGAGTATAGATACTCATTGATTTTTTTGTCATTGATTTCAGTGTCAGCTGAAACTGACGTTTCCTGAGAGTTATCAATTAAAATTTAATCCTGTCAAGCCTAAATATATATATCAGTTAAAGAGATGGGGCAATTAAGGTGATGTTTCTGCCCCGCAAACATTTATTATACAAGATGATGGAAAATTCCCATTCTACAGACACTGGTGTGAAATTCAAGGTATCACTGATAGAGAAGGAAATTTCTTAGGAGGAAGTTATGGAGAAACCTAGAGGACTAAACGATATTCCTCGGAATAGTTGTGAAGCAAACAGAAAAATACAGCATGGGGACACTGATGAGAACATGAATATATCCTGATAATGGCCACTGTAACTGAAGATTTAAAAAATGCTAGTGATTTTTCCAAAGGAACTAAAGGAGGGTCAGTGAATTACATCTTTTTGAGTGTTTCCAGACTCTCTCAAAAGAGGCTCTCTTTGCAGTCTCTTTGGTAGTTTAAGTAAATTGTTTGATAAAAGAATATGGCAGCCCTTCGCACAGTTATATATACACATTTAGACTATGAAAGTTCTTTTTGATACAACTTAAATGTTGTGGAAGACCTTGGCTTCAATTTTTCACCCCATACATCAATGGTCAGCCTCACAAAATATTTGAGGAGTGGATAATGACTTCTCAGTACATCCGCCTGCGAAACTTAAGGAATTAGTTTTTTTTATTTCTTTCTGACGTTTGCTGTGACAAGTTCTGCCCATGTTTTTTTCTATATAATATTATTTATTTTATGAAAGAAAAACATAGCATTAGGGCCCCAATCCTGGAAACTCTTAAGTATGTGCATAACTATACATATGCAAGTTGTCCCACTAACAACAGTTCAACTCTTCATGTGTAAAGTTACACATCTGCTTTAATGTCTGCAAGATCTAGGGCCTCAACTGAAGTGGCCATGTTTGTTGTGGACAACTAGATGGAGAAATATGAGTGCAGCCAGATGCAAGGATTTGCATGCTAAACAGCTACTTAAAACAACACATATATGAGACAGTAACTGGTTGAAACTATTCAGTATAAAACATCATAATGCCCAGCCTGTCATGTGCTTTTGTATAACCGAAGAGTTCATTCTGAAGACATAAGGCTACATTTTTACAACAGAACATGTGGAGCAACAGTATCCTAGCAATTTGCTGATAGTCTTCGTTTTATTTAAACATGTCAGAACATTTTTTTTCATGGAAAAGTGGACACAGCAACAAATTATTTTATCTGGCTCCACTTACTTTAAGCTAATTGACACTTTTAAAATATAATGTCTTTGGCATAATGACTATTATGGTGTTTCAATATAATTTTTGTGATTCCATTCCTATCACAATAGCAATGGCTGTATCATCACTATTAGAATGCACTATGACTAAGATTCAGTTTTTGTCACGGGTATTTTTAGTAAAAGTCATGGACAGGTCACGGGCAATAAACAAAAATTCACAGAAGCCTGTGACCTGTCCCTGTCACTAAACATATCCCTAACTAGAGGGATAGGCAGGGATACCCACTGCTGCTGGGCCTCTCGGGTCCCACACTGCTATGGTGCATGGCACTCCGGAGTCCCCCTGCCCATGGGGTGGAGCAGGGCAGGTGCAGGAGGTCCGCCAGCCCCCTGCCGCTTGCTGTCTACCAGCCCCGTGGCAGAAAATATCATGGAGGTCAATGGAAGTCATGGATTCCATGACGTCCGTGACCTAATTGTAGCCTTAATTATGACCTGGAGAGTTTCTAGTTTATCTCTACATATCACACTAGGTCAAAAATTAACATACAGAATTAGGGTAGCGTTTGGGAGGTTTTTAATCAAGTTTTAAAGAATTTTTTTTTTCTTGATGGTTTAGAATAGATTGTTAAAACTGTTTTATAGTTTGACAGTTTTACGTATAACTCTTAAAAACACAATGAATAGCCTACTGCGAATAGTGCATAGTATATTTTCCTCTCAAGTTTACATAATAATTTGATTGAATTATGATTTAATGTAATTTACATGACAATTCAGAATAGCTTTGATACAGCTGTTCTAAGATACTGGGTATACATGTAAACAAACTGATATAGTTGTATACGTTTAATGAACTTCAGGATTTTTAAATTCATACAGTGCATTTCATAATCACATACAACTAACCTGAACTTTTGTATGTTCAATGTGACATGGATGAGGCAGAGGAGCTTTCAATTCCAACATACATCTTTCAACAAACCTAGCATTTACAAGACTAATGGAAAATATAGGATAAACAGTTTGTTAGAGTAATATATGTTTCAACTTTCATGCAAAACAAAAGAAATTTTATAAATATGCTTTAAAGATAACAGTACATATCATTAACTTAGAGTAAAATACATTACAGGGATGTGACAATTATCCCCAAATAGCTATATTACTTCAAACCCTAGTGCAGATGCACTTATACTGGTATAAAAGGTATTTGTGTTTGTTTTTTTTTTAAAGCAAAATAGTTTTACCAGTACAACCACTAGCGTGGATGTTGTTATATCAGTAGGGAGGTGTCTGATTCTAGTATAGATTATTCCCCTTCCCGTACAGGAATAAGCTATACAGGTATAAACACCTTAATATTGGTGTAACTGCATCTACACCAGTAGGATTTTTACTGCTTTAATTCCATTAATATGTATTGTGTAGACAAGCCCCTAATAAAAGTCTTTGACATTCTAAAGAGTGTCCTGCACTAAGATAAAACTGACAGGAAGTTTCACTGTTTAAAAACAGTGTCAGATACTTCCTTCATGTGACCAAACGTAGTTCTAGTGCTTCATATGTCACAGGTGGACCAACCACTTACAGTCTGAAAAACTAAACCTTTTTTGTAACATACTGTAACTACATTTGTTCTAAAAATATATATATTAACTTTAACCTGAGTATCACTTTAATGTTGTTTAGTATTAACAGTTTTTGCATTTAATTACTTTGAGTTCTTTAAAAAAAGAAACAAAAATAGGGAGGGTCTCAAACCTAAGCCCTCTCACAGCTGCCAAATATCACTTGGAGATATAGGAGAGGGAAAAAGGACAAGTCCCATGCTGTCAAACTCCACTTTCCCCTCCAAACCCAACTTTCCAATATACACAAACATACACTTTGTGCAATGAAAAAAAATCACAATGAAATATAATCACTTACAACTCTCAATGTCTGATGATCACATATTCAAAAATGGACAATAAATAAATACCCATCTGAACAAAGGTTAATCATTACCAGAGGGAAAGAGGAGATGCCCGCACTGATGAAAACCTGTACCAGAAAGACTCACTGAAAATAATGAGAATCATCTGTCTGGAAATAGGTACCTTTTCCGTAAGCATAAAATGAACACATGCGTCTGCTAGCTTTATTTAAAAAGTGTTAGTGAACATTTCAGAGTACCCGAGAACCAATCAATATCTGTCACAAAGTTCTGGTTAGAAACATGGATATTGCTGATCCTATTCTAGTTCTCCTTTACTGCTGCACCTGTTTGTAGCTCAGCAGTTATTGATCTCTTACCTACTGAGAGGTGTTAGTAAGCGTGCTTGTCGAAGAGCAATTCCAGTGTCCTTTGGAACAACCACCAGCAGGTTGTCCAGCAGGCTGCATACAGCTGACAGGAGAGGAGGTGTGACTAGAGCACACTGATTAGAAAGAACACCAGACTGGGGAGAATCATGTGGAGATGCTGTTGTGGTTGTGTCACTCTGACCTAGAACACAGTGACCAAAACAAAAACACTCATCCAAAGACAAGACAGAGTAATTACATAATACAAAGAACTATATATTTTATTTGCTACCCAGTGTATCCAACTCCCCTATAGATTTTTAAACAGTAAAACAAGAGCTTCTTGGAACAAAACATACGAAGTTTCATATGGTTACACCTCAAACTATAAGAAGTCAAATATGGAAAGCTGCTTGGCAATTTGCGGAACAAGAAACCTAAATGAATAATCAGAAAAAAGACAAGTGGGAAAAAATTAAAATAATGAATGAAATATTTTTATGCAGTGTTTCCCTTAATTATTGTTTTTATTTAATCATTTGTGATAATAAAATATATCACAAATTATAAAAATTAAGTAAGATGATGCCCAGATTCTATGACTGAGGAATCCAGAGAAGCATATTCATAATGCTTGCTAATTTGCCTGAAAATGTTAAAAATACAGTTTTTCATTGTAACATAACAATCACTTTAAAAAACAACTGCTCTGCTACAGGGGGGCGAAGTACTTTTTTTTTTTTTTTTAGATTGAGAACAGATTAGGAGAGATGGGGAAAGAGTGGGACAAAGAAATTCATAACAGAAGACCTTTATGCGAGACATTTATCTCTCTACTGAAAGCCTAGCGTTCTGGAAAGCTGACAGATTGACAACAATGAAAACCAAAGTCCATCCAACACCTGTATCTCTAAAAAGATCTCTAAAGGCTTCCTTACATAGCTATGCCAGGAAAGTTCAGACTCTGTGCTCATATAACGCAGCCCCACTGCTGAGACCACCAGTAAGACCACCAATCAGTGCCAAGTGTGGTGATTGTTTTTGCAATGCAGACATCTGTCCATTAGAAATGGACAGACTATGAATTTATTTCAGATAGGCTACAAAAAAGCCACCACATGCAACTTTTGGTTATTACCAACTTGTTAGTACATAGAACCTTTTATTTCTAGACTACTGGGTCAAATGTGGGTCAGGTCGCCAAACAACCAACTTCCAAAAAGATACTTTTTAAAATTAGCTATAACTTTAAGAAGTAGCTGTTGTATTTAATGTTCATGTGTAATTCTCTCCCTTCTCACATGGATAATGGATTTCTTACTTTCAATTCCACAGAAAACCTCACGCAATATTGCTAATCTCCCTTCACCCCAAAGCAACCAAAAAATATTTATGTCCATGGATACATTTAAAAATTAAATTGAAATCTGGTTTACCTTGAGCCATAAGCCGATCAACTGGTGTTTCAGGGACAAAACAAGCTGATGCTAGCGGGATAGGGGCCTGCAGCTCATCAACACTCCCCACTGACGGTGAGGCAGAAAGGATCTAGGAAGCGATAAAAACAAAGCAATTGATTCACTCTTTGTTAATATTATGGTGTTTATTGTCCAAAGATAGTTAATTTTTCAGGAGCAAAGTGTTTGGGAGGGGATGGGGTAGTGTGTGTTTGTTTTAATAGTCAGTGTTAAAAAATCGGTTCCTGGCCTCGCCTGAAGCTCCACAGTGCCAGTGACATATGCCCAGTGGTCATGACAGATCATTAGTGCACTTCAGCCTTTTCCACAACTGTTTTCAACTATGCAAAACGGAATAAAACCTGCCACAACAGAATTATTTTTGTCATACCTTTTGATTTCATCTCTAGTGAATATAGTTAAATATTCAGATTAATGTGATAACCAGAGTAGCAGTAAGCAAATAGCTCCTCCCTTAGCAACTGCTGTAGACACACACCAGTTGGTTGTGAACATTACACTAGCTGTTTATATTAATACATGTGCATTCAATGGACAGGTTCTTTAAAACACTTAAGCTCTGATCCTGGAAAGTATCATGTAGGTGCTTAACTTCAAGCATGTGAGCAGCCCCACTGAACTGAAAATGGGGCTACTCATGTCCTTAAACATGAGTGCCCGAGTAAGTCTTTTTAGGTTCAGGACCTAAGTCTTCTCTTTAAACACTTCATTGTAAAATGTCCTGTCATTGCAAATCCTAATGAAGGAGTACAGGCCTACTGAGGCATATCAGTTTTCTTAACTGGTAGATGTTCAATATACTGGAAGCCTCCCAATCCCATTCTGTTTTTCTTCTGTAAATCATGATTTTTTTCATCCCCCTTGGAAAAGAATCTGAATCACTGAAGCATTTAGATTTCAGCTTTTCATGCTGCCTGGCCACAGTATGATTGCCATTTTAGCCCATGAAAGAATATGCCCAAATACATTTCTTAGTCTCTAATGTGCCACAAGTACTCCTAGTTCTTTTTTCTCCAGAAGCTGTGACCAGCTGGTACAAGGAGGGTCAGAAAATAGCTTATTCAAAACAGTATGATTTATTTAATCATAGGAACACTGCAAGCAGAGAGAAGGGTCAAAAATATCAAAAGCCTACATGCGTTGTCTTACCTAAACTTAGCCTTTCTTTTCCAGTTTAAATGTGTTCTGCTTAACCCAGGCACCACCCCAAGCATTGTGAAAGGGAGAGACAGGTTGTCCCCTACAAATGCTACCTCTCAAACAGTCTTACCTCTTTCCTCACCCCACCCCCTCAGGTGTTGCTCAGGTCCCAGGATATCTTTTAGCTTTTGCCAAGTCCCTTTGTTTAAGAGCTCCTGCCTGAAGTTTTTCCCACTCCCTTCAGGGCCACCTGCCTGCCTGCTGATGAGAACATGGCATGGGTCAACTTACAAAGGAACTACACCTGTACTGTGTGTCGAATACCAGGGATGGGAATTAACTACATCCATTGTCTGCTTTTCCTGCAGTCCTACAGAGCCCCATAGCACTGAGTTAACCATAGGGCTTCTTTATATCTGTCACTCACTGAATATCAAACAAATGGGGATTCCCACAATGTTAATAAAAAATACAGATATTCTTCACACATTCTTCACAGATGGTTTGATGTTTCTTGGTGTCTCTTGAATTTAAAGAAGTAATGAATAAGCAATGTGGAGCAAGTATCCATTCTACATTCTCCAATGCCCACCAATCTGAAGTCAACTGGAACCAAGCATCTGAGCAGTGGGATAGCCTGCCCCTAGGCTTATTTCTGGATGGAGACATTTGGTTACAACCACAGTGACTGTTTGGACTGGAAGGACGGGTTGGACTTGTTATCTGATCGGGGTTTCCTCTGGGTGTTCCATGTCCAGATTTTACCGCTGGCACAAGAGGATTCCCTTCTCTTTCTCTGTAGATAAGAGCAAAAGGCCTCATCCAAAGCCCACCAAAATCAACTGAAAGGTACCCCACTGACTTCAATGGGCTTTGGATCCGTCTAAAAAGGAACCTCTGCCGTTGCCTAGGGTTTGTAGTCAGCCTAGGACTTTGCTGGAGTGAGAAGCTTTAGCTTGTCCAGGTCATCAGATACCACCTTATCAATACAAAGAACAGGAGTACTTGTGGCACCTTAGAGACTAACAAATTTATTAGAGCATAAGCTTTCGTGGACTACAGCCCACTTCTTCGGATGCATACTCTGCATCTAACACGGCTGCTACTCTGACACCTTATCAATAGTTCTCAAACATGAGTCCACCAGAGAGTTTTGAGGCACCAAGAATGTGCTTTAAAATAGCTATCTGCTAAAGCCAGATGTGACATCCAGCCACTGAATTAGCTACAATTCTTGCTACCAGTTTCAGGGAATCACAAATGCAGTGGCTACAGATATTTTCCATAATACAAGTTGAATTTATTATGATGATTGGGTCTTTTTAGCTTGTTGTACTGGGAAATTGTGGCTCTAGTGAAACATGTGGCTGCAAATAAAGCTATCAGGGATTCTGAAGAAGTTTCTACGAGTGGTTTCTATCTTTTTGTCTGCAGGAACTATACTCTTCGTGGGGAGTACAATTGCTATATTGGCTTTGGGGAGGGTGAAGGAAAAAGTTTCTATTATCCTATAGAATTTCAAAGCTTGCTGACAGAGCCTTTTCCCTTTGTTAGAAGTTTCCCATTCCTCCTTGAAAAAGGAATGAAGTTGAATGAAAACATTTCCTTATGCTTCTCAGCTTCATTGTTACTGTGATCCAAATTGGAGCTTCCCTTCTTTGGGCGAGATGCTAGAGGTTGTGGAAATCGATGAGCATCAGGACAGCTTTTGGGCTTTATTCACTCTATTTATTTTTTTTGGGTTGTCCTTTTGATTACCTTTTGAACATATGGTAATCCTTTTGATTACCTTTTGAGTATATGGTAGTCCCCCCCTGAGGACCAACTACTTTTTTTGTCTGTTCTCTCCTTTTAGGTCATAACCCATGCTGGTGGAGGTGTCCTGAGCTTATTCACATCACATATGATGCTCCTCACTCTCCAATATATAACTGGAGATGAAGTGCAGGGGATCATCCTAACAGAACTCAGATCTTCCTTTTGCACAGATGGAGAGTCTAAATGGATGTCAGATTCCTTGTCAAGTGGTCTTAACTGACCACTTAAGAATCAGGGTCAGGAGTCTGTCGTTTATCCCTTTAGAGGTGGACCAGACCAGGTTGTTCAGGGGGAACTTTGGGCTCACTCATGAAGAAAAATCTTTGAATGAGCAGAGACCAGTTTGCTGAATCCCAAGCACTCAAGAGGATTGATGTCTCTGTGAAGTAGTTTCTGAGCAAGTGTTTGCTAATTTTGGCAGATCTGAAGGTCTGAGAAGGTCTCTTCTCAGTTGGGGTTCACCTCTTAGTCTTAGACTTGCTCAGCTTTGTTGGGAGGGACAGGGGGAGAAAGAAATAAAAGTAAAAGAAAGAAAGCCCCCTAAGAAGTGGATAATATGAAAGCCTTGCTTGCAACTTCCTCAAAACAACTTCAAAAGTTATGAAGCTAACAGGTAAGACAGGAGTGATGAATCGCCACGGTTTGCATCACCAGAAGTAGCTAATCTGACACAGGGAGGTTTGGCAATCTCTGCAGGCCCATTGACAGGTCTGAACTGCCTTGGTACATGCAGAAAGAAAGGTGTAGCACAGCTGTCTTGTAATTCAGTAAAGGTCAGGATCCAGAAATAAAATAAACCCGAACTACTAAAAAAAATATCAGAAGATTGATTGACAAAAAAAACCCAGGCCCAAATACAAAGCAGCAGTCACAATGGTCAGCAAAGTGAAGAGATGCCCACTTATGGGCAACTCTGCACTGATTCAGCACTGCACTTTCACTCCGAAAATCTTTTAAATGATTGGCTAAAGCCATAATTCCGTTTCTTTTTAAAGAAACTCTCCAATAGTCATAGAAAAATCTTTAGTAAATAATGTTACATAAACCAGCAAAGGCGTAAGTGTGCCCAGGTGTTGAAAGAATGAGTTCATTACTACATACAGAATAAGCTTAGAGAAGGAATCTCAATTATGGTTATCCAAAACTTCAAGAAACTATTAGTAGCACAGCATATAGTACAGGTAAAACATGTACACTTTACAGTTTCCTTATCCCTACTTTGTGTTGTCAAGCTGCCTGAATCTTACAGCCCAAGAAAAGGAAAACAAGGTCTTAGGTAAGTAAAAATCCATAATAATTTAAACTGGTTATAAAAATGTACCTAGTTAGCTTCTTGCACCAGTGAAGCCTTTGCTGGTAATGGCTTCACAGCAGCATCACAGCAGGATAAAGCTTAAAAACAGAATTTTTCTGCTATCTAAACTGGACACATACAATACAACAACAACGTCATTTTCACAGTGTTCTGCTGTTCTAGGAAGGAAAGATCTTATCACCTCTGATGGTGATGAACTTAAGGTAAAAGACATTATATCCAGTAAAAGGATCTTTTTACCACTACCTATGTCCTCTCACCAGAAGTAATTTAACTTTCTTATGGCATAAAAACTAAAGATTTTGAAGATTGGAAAAGACAGGAAAGTAAGGGGTATTTGTGAGTTAGCTAATAAAATGGAAAGCATAAATGTAAACAAAAATTACAAAAGAAATTTGAGTTTTTGTCCTTCATCTACCATTACTTACAAATTAAGTACTTTTCTTTACCATGAGTATTAACCCTGCCCCCAAAACAATTGGAATTTCCCTAATAGACCTTGAATAATCAGTTCTAGTGAGAGCTCCATCCCAAGGCTTAAACACCTCACTGTATAACACTCTGATAGCCATGGATCCAGAGCATAAACACACATTTATAAAATAATGAGAAGGTTCCCTAGGAAAGGATGGTCACCACTGAAAGTTATGGCCACATTTCGGAGATGGTTTTAGTTTCTTCAATCCGTGCCACCTTCTGTAAAAGTTACTGCAAACTGGTCATGCTGACATGATAAGCACTCCTGGACCGGGACTGCGACGTCCTATCTCTTTGTACAACACTGAGCATGTTGGGGCCCCAGTACTGATTGAGGTCTTTGGACACCTAATACTATAATATAAAGCTAATAAAATAAAAATAATATAATTGTCACTTGTGTTCAGTGAGACTATTAATTAGCGGGAAAGTTAAAAAGAAACGTCTTATTTAAGAGTACTTTCACCACATCTGACTATACTCTATCTGCTGAAAGGAAACACTTTCTAGGAGAAGTAAAAATTACATGTTTCCACTATCCATAAGATAACTGGATAGAAAACTAAAGATGCAGATATGGTATAAAATCAGCAATCCAGAGCGATCCTACAATATATGATCTTGCAACAGGAGGCAGTGTGAACAAATAGATAGGTCAAAGGACTGGACTGGATCCCGGAGACCTGAATTTTATTCCAAGCTCTGCTACTGCCCTGCTGTGTGACCTAGAGCAAATTATTTCACCTCTCTGTGCCTCAGTTTCTCCATCTGTAAAATAGGGATAACTATACTTATCTCCTTTGTGAAGCACTTTGAGCTCTATGGATGAAAAATTGCTATATAAGAAATAGGTATTATATTAGTTTTCTCAGCAACAGTCAATTTCTAGGATTAATTGGAGTGAAAGCTCTTATGATGTCTATATTAGAAGTAGGTCGAAAGCAGGAGAAGCCAAAAATAATAATAATAATTTAATAACAATTTAATAACACTCTTGTTTAAGACCATTAGGAACCCATTTTTAATGAGGTCTTTGGCATAAGATAGCTTAATGAAAGTAGGAATTGTGTGGCACTCAAAACCATCATTATCCATTAAAAGAAAAAGAACACCATTATGTTTCAGTATGTCAAAAAATAACCCAACAGATCCAGAGATTAACTGAAAAGAGGCAGTAGTTGCCTCCATAAAGAATCTTGAAGTTCAACCAGTTGAGACAAAGAGCAGCTTCAGTTTACAGAGATTAGCACTCTGGCAAAGAATTTGGATTTTTTTTTTATTTCTATTACAATATCAAAGAGCGGTTCCTGCTGGAGATTTGGTTTACTAGCTGGCAACTCTGAGTTACTTAGGGTCAGTGAGACTTAATCTGCACTGTACATAAATGCTCCTGCAGTTTCTCACCAATTAAGCCATATAGGCTCTCTCTCAGGTTTGATGGGGGAAAGCATGACATCTGTTGGGCTTGGAGTAATCTTCTCTTGATACCTTTAATTAGATAAAAGTCAAATTTAAAGATACACATCTGGTTATGGCTGTCCAATGTTTTGATAGATGAAAGGAGATGCGACAAAGTTGGTCCGTCAGTGGTGCTTAGCAATGGTATGGGAAAAAAGCCCTATGTGCAAGCGGCAAACCTTCCCACAGTGGCTACAGGTCCACTCACCAGATGGCAGTTGAAGCATACTCTGCTTCCTGGCTTGCCTGTGGGCCTCAGCTTGGGTGCTCTGCAGTGGCTGCATCAGTCTTAACCTGGTTTCTCCAAACTGAACGATTCTAGGAAGTTTTTTCCACACTTGTCAGTGGGAATGCTGAATTTCTTGAGGCCTTACTTCACCTTGTCACTGTATCAGAGCTTTGGTCTTCCTCTGTGTTGTGGGCAGGTCTTAAGTTGGACATAGAGCACAGCCTTCGGCAGAAAATCTTGAGGCATGTACTCCATATGTCCCAACCAGCAAAGCCTGTGAAAGTCCAGCATAGTTTGCATAGATTTTAGGTTGGTTCTCTCAAGGATCTCGTTATTGGTGATCCGTTTGGTCCCAAGTAACTCCAAGGATTTTTCTAGAACCGTGGAAGTGGAAACTGCTCAATCTTTGCTCCTGCTTGGAGTATGTAACCCAGCTTTCACAACCATAAAGGAGGATACTAAGGACACAAGCCTGATAAACAGACACCTTTGTGTTCAGGGTTAGCAATCTGTTGTTCCAAATACGTGAGGTAAGTTTGCCAAAGGTAACAGAAACTTTGCCGATTCTAGCATCAAGTTCCCTATCCAGGTTAAGTGAGCTGGTAAGAATTGAGCTGAGAGGGCAGAAGTGATCCATGTTGTCCTGAGCCTCATTATTGACATAGATTTTAGATAGAATGTCGATACTTCATGACATGACAACTGTTTTTTTTATACTGATTACCAGGCCAAACTTGGTGCATGCATCAGAAAACTTGTTCATCATGACCTGCAGTTCATCGGGTGAATTACAGACGAATACAGTGTCATCTGCAAAAAGATGATCCCAAATAGTAAGTTGGGTGCCATGCCTTCTATGCTAGAATCATCTGATGTTAAACAAGCTGCCTTACATCCTCAATTCAATTAGTATGCCAGATTGATCATTTCCAAAGGCATACTTAAGAAGAATAGAGAAGAAGATACCAAAGCCAGTGGGTGCTAAGACGCAGCCTTGCTTCGTACCAGTATCAATACTAAACTTGGATGATGTTTCATTTCCATACTGGATGATTACCTTCATTCCCCCTGGGAACTCCTTGAATAGGGAGAGTACCTTTTGCAGATAGCCAATTTTCAACAGGATCTTATTGATGTCATTCCTGCTAACTGTGTCAAAGGCCTTTTGTTGGTCATCAAATGCTAGATAGAGAGGTGCCTGTCCACAGCTTTTTTCTTGCAACAAGTGCAATGTGAAGGACATGTTAGTCGTGGAGCATCCAGCTCTGAACTCACACTGGCTCTCAGGGTAGACTCTCTCAGCAAGGACTTGGAGTCTTTTCAACAGGACTCTTCCAAGCTTGATGACCACTCGGAGCAAAGATTTCACTTGATAGTTGTTGCAGGCTGCCCTATCCCCTTTATTTTTATATAGAGTAATTATCTTTACATCTTTCAGATCCTGGGGTATATGGCTTTCTTCCCAACAGGCGCGGAGAAGTACATAGATGTCACTCGCAAGCTCCTCACTCCTGCCTTTAGGGGCTCTGGAGGTATCTGGTCATTGCCTGCTGCTTTCCTAGGCACAATCTCTTTGATAGTCTTCTCTAGATCTTCAAGAGTTAGTGTTTGGTCCAGCTCCTACATCATTGGAAGCTGGGGAATGGCAGCTAAGGCAGTATCACACATAATGGCATCCTTTGAATGGAGTACTTTGTAATGCTCAATCCATCAGTCAAGTTGTTTTTGCCTGTCACTCAATATGGTATCATCTTTCACTTTCAGGTTTGAGGTCTTTTTACAAGGTGGACCAAGTGCCTCTTTAATTCTGTTATCGGTATCACGAACGTCCCCTCTTTCAAAACAGACCTGAATCTTTTTGGATAGGTCTTGCCAATACTTTTGGGCACATTTTTTTGGCGGCTGTCTGAAATGCAGCCTTGGCTGGAAGTTCTAGATAATAAGGTATCTATGTTCCTCAAACAGCTAGTTTCACCTCAAGTGCTCAGGTTATAACAATACAGTGACCTCAAGGTACATACCATTAAAGGGTTTCTATTGCATTAATTTTTTATCATTTTAAGTTTAATGAATTACATTTTACTAAACTTAAAATGTTTGTGCAATATCTCAAAGCCTTCTGGGGAGTCATGACTAACATTTGGGAAACTCTGAGTAGACAAGACATATAAAACTTACACCAGGTAATATATGAACGTTGTACAATATTTTTTTCCTTTTCAGAGATCCTATGACTCCCTTCTTTGAGCCCTGAGGATCCATTTCAATTTTCTCTTGCTTTACATTTAATATCTTGACGGATAATGTATGCTTGTAGTCTTGTATTGCAGCTATCATTCTTCTAGCCAGAAAGAGATTTGCTAACGTCCTATGTCTTGCAAATATTGCTTGTGGAATTTTCATATATTCGAAAAACATTTTGGGGCTCAAAAGATGTTGTGACTTCGTACCTGCATACAATGATATTCTGACCCATTGTCATGATCTTGTGACATTATGCTGATGTATAACCATTAAGCATTAGTTTGGACAAAGTAAAAAGTAGCTAGGAACAACTTCATTTGGATTTACTCAATAGAACAAATTAGAACATAATTTTTAGGAAATTTCATCAGATTTAGAGGCTCTAGAATTGAAGTTTACAGGCATATTTACATGAACTGGGCAAATTAAGCCACTATTTTTGAAATTGCATACGTGACTAAATGCAGAGGTTTTACTCAATTTACTAAAACTAAACAAGTGTAAAGCTTGATGTTTGCGTAACTTAGTTTTTCAGTTTTTCCAGTTTTAGCACTTACATTATATAATATTTTCAAGAAAACAGACATAAACAACATTAAATGTAATATGCATGCAATACTACGGCATTTACCATAGTATCAGATGTTGACTGAGAACTTGGAGATTGGCTTTGACTGGATGGAACTCTCCAAAGATTAATAGAGTCATCAAAATCTGCAGAAAAAGGAAATAATAGAATAGTTAAAAAATTAGCTGTTTTAAGATTTTATTTTTATGGTCGAAAAGATAGAGAAAGCATAGGAAGGAAGGTGGGTATAATCAACCAAGAAAATAAAGTTACTAAGCAAATGAAGGTTACTTACTTGTAACAGGAGTTCTTTGAGACAGGATCTGCATATTTCCACTTAGGGGATGTGCCAGCTGGGGGCAGCTCAGACAGTAGAACTTTTATTAGCAGTGGCCACAGAGGTGCACATGAGCTCCTCTTAACCCCTTCCCTTGGTGTATGCCAATATTCTAAGGGTGGAGCTCTAAAACTGGTCCTGGTGTTCCAACCACCTCAGTTCCCTCTACCACTTCTCCAAATCCCCAATATTCGGTAGGATTCCAGAAAAGAGAGGAAAGGTGGGCAGAGAATAAAAAGTGCCACATACTATGTCACCAACAATACACTGTATGGTACTACAGTAGGCTTTCCTTTGAGGTCTCCCATGAAAATAATTACCAAACCCAATTCTGCCTAGCTTTGTACAGTACAAGACTGTATGATTACATATACAAAATACTAAAAATTCCAGCAGTAAAAATCCAGTAAGTGTTCAAGATAGGTTTTGGTTTGTTTTCTTCCCTTAGAAATAGATATTTTGCACCTTGGGTGAACTTCTTTCAAAACACTGTAGAGTGTAAGTAAGGAAAATACATCAAACACTAAGAAATTAATAGAATAGCTTAAGGAAATCTAGATAGGATAAGCCAAGAAGAACCTATTGTGAGAAATGAAAAAGAAATGTTGTGAGGAAGTGTAAGACAACAATGACCCTAAAATGATTGTAGACAGATTTTTCAAAACTATGTTTCCGATTGAAGAGCACCTTTCTGTGGTATAGAACAGCTCTAAGTACATTAATTTAAGACACAGGTAAGGGTGTTGTCCTGCTGGAAATTAACTCAAGGAGTAGTAATTTCAAGGTGATGTACAATCATTTCACTGCTGAGATCCTAGACATGAATTCTCTGAGTCTGTGCAATGCTGTAGTAAAAAAATTACTATATCAAACAAACAAAATGGTTTTGGACAACCTATATATGGAGTTATAGCTAACTCTCCTCTTCTGTCTTGCATCAGTATGAGTTCAATCATTCACCCTCTGAGGACAGAGAATTTACTTCCATAGGTGCCAAATAATATCCTATATTCACCACACAACATTCCTTGCTATGTCATATATCAGAGTAAGTCTGAATAGAACCATTCTGTTAAGAGCCCCTGTGGAGGTTCCTTAAGACACACAAGTTGTGTCTTCTCAAGAGGCTATGAAGGCCGCTTCATTTTTAAGAACAGGCCACATATTCAATGCCTCCCTGAGCTTTCTCATTGCTATTGTACTGCAAAGTCACACCTCTTAAAAGTTAAATTAATTTAAGTATTTTCCCATCTTTACTTTTTGCAGGAAGATGGACTGGATAATCTAACAGGTATTTTCCATCTATAACTTCTATGAACACATATACAAAATACATAATTGTCTCTAGGATACTGGAGTAGATGAACTAAAATTTTAATTCTTACACCTTTAAGAGACCAACAATTCTAACTTTATAACACACACAACTTAATTCTTTAAGTATACATTCAATTTAAAAAGACAGTTGCAATGAATAAACACATTCTGTAAAAACACCTACAGATGAATTCCAAGCTAGAAGAGCATTTGGCTTAAAAACATACCACTGAAGTTATAAATAATGTCACTTACCATTTATGCTATTTTTTTCTGCCATGAGGCTGTCTCCCACAGAACAATTCAAATCAAATGTGTATCGACCTAAGTAACAGTGATTCACCATCTTATTCAAATGTTCATAGAAGTGGCAATGATATAATAGAGCCTGAAGGGCAGGTTTTCCTATATGAGACAGACCAGTCTCTTCATCATGTACACAAGGCCCCTGAGGAAACAAGGGTAATCAAAATGTATTTCTTTACAGGAATCTACATTACAAAACATACTTCCTGTGGGGGAAACAAAGCCCAAAACTTTACTATACAGTCTGTATGAAGAAAAGTCTCACCATATAAATTATATTTAACTAAAATAAGCAAACTTGTTCTGTATCATGGCAACATGTTCAGTCACACATTATATGGGGTTTTAAGCATTCATCACAAATGAATGCAGTTTTAGGCCTTTTTTTTTGGTAAATCACAAGTAGTCAATTTTTTAAAAAAACTGGTTGTTTGAAAATAACTTAACATTTAAACAACTAGACTTCTGGTGGCTAATTATAATATCAGAGTATGAATTTCAGTATGTGCTTGCTCCTATATAGATCATCACGAAAGCTTTACAATTTGCCTCTAGAAAGTTGTTATAATTTCTCATTTAATTCTATTCATGAATAGCAACTGACAGTTTATTTCAAAGGGGAAAAAGGAGCAGCTTTGAGCAAAGCTGAAGTTGCTAAAATAACTTAAGGAATCTTAGAAATCTTGGCTCAGAAGCCAATAGATGCTGCTGCTAAAGCATGTGCTGAGAGGGCATACATTACAATGCACATCATACTTTTTGCCCAGAAAGTTCCATACTTTTAACAATAAAAATAATATTAAGGGTTTGGGGGTGACGGCAGATCCACTAAAGGACATTGCACCTTCACAGCATTCTAATATACTTAATTTCTTTGCCCCTAAACGTAAGTATCCAGAACAAATTAGATACTGTTTGAAGCTACAGAAACACTAAGATGTATCCATTCATTCCAATCCAATAAGAAATATAAACCTATTTACAAAAAAAAATATACTGAACAGTAAGAGAAAATCTGACACAGCTAAATAAATACAAGGATACAAGGAGGGATAGGGAATGATTTTAAAGACAAGAAGTTTCTAAAGCACTCATTTTTAGGCAGTGAATTTAGAAACAAATAAATCTGAAGACTTGTGTTACACCTTTAGAGAAAGACTTAACAGGACGGTTTGCAATCTAAGACTATTATAATGACTTCTTAGATTAAAAATATTTTCCCAACATGATATGCAATGAACTTAACATTCATTCAGCTAGATTTCACTAGACCTAAATCGAACTGACTGTAAACAATAATTAAGAATTATTTGACAATGGAACTCACACTGAGTAACGTTCAAAGCACATTACAAGAAAAGCTTACCGGGTACTCTGAAAAGAAGTCCTAATAGCAGTTCACACTGATTTAAGAGAAACTAGTGTAAAAATTCCTTGAAAGAAAACAACTTGTCATTGGTGGTAGCTTTCTTTGGCATATGAAGGGCATGGAAGTTGATCCATAGCCCATTTAAGTCAATGGAAAGACTCCTGTCACCATCAATGGGCCTCAAATCAGGCCCTAATATATCAATTTCTGCAGAATTTAAGCTTAGCTGGAAGAAAAACAAGTGGGTAACAAACTAGAAGGACAAAGTGTACTCTGGGTTATAAAGTTATTCTGAGTGATAACACAGCAGTACCTTTTTTTCTTTTCAGTGTGCGTAATGTAGCATCTATCTCATAGAACTGGAACGGACCCTGAAAGGTCATCAAGTCCAGTCTCCTGCCTTCACTAGCAGGACCAAGTACTGATTTTGCCCCAGATCCTTAAGTGGTCCCCTTAAGGATTGAACTCACAACCCTGGGTTTAGTAGCTAATACTCAAACCACTGAGCTATCCCTCCCACAATACATAACAGTGCAAATAATCAACATTTGCCTTTTGCACCAATTGAAACACAATAAGAATGCAACAGTTACTTCAACAAATACGTCTGTGTTTTGTGTAAATTGTTAACAATGAGTTACAGGGTTGCACTCCATATGCACAGAGCTATCAGCACTATGCATTGATTATATCAACCACAACTTCTGCATAATCAGGGAATTTTACAGACAATAAATGTGATGACATTGAGTTCAAGTTTTGATATCCAGAGATGTCTATGCCAGTTTAAAAATCCTGTGCCAAGCACTTCATGGCCACAGGGGTGTGCTAAAAAGCACTGAAGTCTTTCACCAATTATGTTCACAGCATGCTCTGACTTCAACAACCTTGAGATAACATACTGTGTTGTGATCCAATAACATCAAATTATATGGGTTGATTTTTACCGATGGCAAAAGTTTGCTATGCCATTTTAAAGACGTGGGAGACACAGAGCTTGCTGCCATCAAGAAAAATAACTACACTAACTATGCAATAAACATTAACATCCAAAATCTGGGCTGCACTCTCTATTAACAACCTTTTAAATGTTTGCCTCAGGGATAAAAATCTTAATGCACTGCATGCCTATAACACTTTTCCTTACTATTCTCCATGTTCTTTTTGTCAGTTTTTCTTTTGAACTTTCTTGTGTTAGATGGTTTACAGATAAATCACCTTACACTTGACACCAAGGAGGGGAGGAAGTTATATTTTTTTCCAGTACAAAGTTTAATCCTGGTAGTAATTTTACATTTTAAATTGGTGACTTGATTCTCTACTGTATTAAATCAACCAGTTACCTTGAAATCTTGTTTGATAATATCTTTCAGCATGAATACTTAAGTGACAAATGACATTTCAGTTAAATTGCATTTCTTAATAAGAGTTACATTGACTCAAATCAGTACTAATAGCAGTTACAAATTTGTTACACCTCACTTGGAAGATTGTGATTTGATTCTTTCACACCTTATTTTTAAGTCTGTGAAAATTCTTTTATAAAGACAAAGCAACTTCGTGAAAATCTTTGTAACCAATATTAAAATGTTACAATGGCTACCTCTTGCAAATGTCTTTATATTATAATTCTCAACTAAGGGCTTGTCTATATTTGAAATGCTGCAGCTGTAGCTCTTCAGTGTAAATACTACCTATGCCAATGGGAGGGGTGCTTCCCTTGGCATAGGTAATCCACCTCCTCGAGTGAAGGTAACTAGGTAGACAGAAGACCTCTTCCATGAAGCTAGATCTGCCTACACTGGGGGTTAGATCAGCTTAATTATGTTGCTCAGGAATGTAGATTTTTTCACAACCCTGAGTGATGTAGCTGGGTCAACCTAACTTTTTAGTATAGACCAGGCCTAAAAGTACATCAGCTAAATTTAACTGTCCTGTACAAAGACTAAAACAAGAGCCAGATTTGAGAGTCTACCTTCATGTTCTCCTCCCCTACAAGCTGTAGCGAAATGAAGTGGATTTGGTTTTGGATACACTATAATGATAGTATTCTGGCCTCCACAGATAAGAGAGAGGAATGTTCTCCTCAATACTTGTTGACCCTCTTGTGAGGTGCCATCTGTATGTGTCTCCAAAGGAGTCTTGTACGGTACCTCTGATAGAGTTTCAATTCCATTCCTGAGATATAGGCAGAATTTCCAGCAGATCTGGGGGACTGGTGCAGACAAGGAAGGCTCTGGTTATGCAGAATGAGAGACAGGTGCTGATGAGGGCACTGGTGCCAGAGTGTACCAGTTATTAGCACCAGTGCTGATGTTTTTCTCGCAACTTCCAAAAGAGAAGTGCTGCACATATGGCTACATGAGTAACTGAAGAGGGCCTCCGTATTATGATGTGTGGATTTGAGGTAAGGGAAGAGGTTTGGTGTCCTGTGTTTCAGTCAGGGGATTCTCAAAACAGAGAAATCAAAGGTGTTAGCAGAATCTAAACTTTTGAGAGGTCCAAGTTAAATTGGTGTCATGACATCCTGCTCTGGAGGAGTGTGGAGAAGAGGCAACAGCACCGCAGTCTATGTCTACAAAGCACTTGTGGGTCAGAGTACAGAAGAAGAGAGAAATGGCCCTTCCTCTTTTGTATTCTATTTTTGCCTCTCTTGTGGGGCCATATGCTTTCTCCTCTTCTTTTTTTCCAAATGGGTCCTGAGCAGGCTTGTGGTGCTGCGACAGAGGAGTCAGTGCCAGACAGGTACAGAACTGGTGCTAAGGCTAATGGTTCAAAATAAGGAGTAGGTGCTCAGATGGGCACTTCTCCAGTATCTCCAAGGCTATTGAGAACTTAATAGGCAATCCTGGTTTGTTCTTTGATTCTGCTTTAGATTTAGCCGTGTAAGGGCTTTGCTCCAAATATAAATCAGTCAAAGAGATTCTGGTTTCAAGCCAGTGACAGAAAGCAGCACTGAAGAAAAAGTGGAAAGTGTATCTTGGGTCGGGTGTAATATGATGCTGGCACAGAGGCTGGTCTCTGCATCCTCAATGAGCCCGTCAGAGTACCAGGCTATATACATTGAGAACAAGATGGGACTGAAGCCTCAAGCATCTCTCTCTCTCTCTCTCTCATGGCACAGCAAGCAAAGGCATATAAACTGCATACTGACTTTCCAAGTAGGTCTCACCCAGCCACAGAAGGTGCTGAATGTGAGTGTCTTTTTGATATGATCACCAGGTAGGAAATGTACCTCTTGAAGTCCTTATGTAATTCTGGGCTCAAAATTTTAAGGGGCTAAAGACTCCTGAGACAAGGGAAGAACTTTACATTGTGCCACTCTAAATGTTTACAAGAAAATCTTACCCTAGGATAAGGGAAGGTCTAGTCTGAGAACACAAAGATGAGATCTGCTCACTCTCTGTGCTGATGGCAAAGAACTGAAGTGGTTGAAGGGTGCACTCCCTCAGACAGAGTAGGGAAAGGTCATTACCCTCATACAAGGCCTCTTGTGCACCCACTAATGAACATGGCTTTTCAAGGCAGTTCCACATCTCAACACCAGGCATACCATATCCCACAAGCGGGAATGCACAGAGGCTCTTGACATTTTAAATTTTAAAAGAGCGACCAACGTTATTTATACAGCATGATCCTCACCATTTTTTTTGGGGGGGGGAGGGGAAGGGAATGATGACTGTTTCCACCTATTGATACTTTTAAGATGTTTTATAATGTATTAAAATATATGCCCAAAGAGGTCTTTTTTTCGATCTTATTCTGAGTTTGGTCAAAACAAATTACTAATATGTCTCAAGGAATCTAAATTACTCATGTTATGTAATATCACTAATATAAATGGAGACTATCAGCTGCATTTTGTATATTGCATTCCATATAGTTAAACAAAAGGATATTTTTTCTCTCCAACTCTAACTGAAAACATGAAAAGAATAGGAATATTCATATTTTTCTCTTTGAAAAATACCTGCGTCAGTTCTGACAGCTACACAGAATGATTTCTTTCACTTATACTTACATGCAATAAATATCTGAGGATGCAAAATTGTTTTAATTTCAATTAATCTACTTCCACCACATGGACTTTTCTTACTAAAATGTTGTCACTCACCTGCCAAGCACAATCTTTCAGTTCTTCAGTTGGCATTGGGATTACAAGAAGATTCTGAAGAATAAAAGCAGCCTACAAAAAGAAATGAAAGCATCGATACTGCCATCTTGCTGCAGCAGCTAAACAAAGCAAAGTAACCAGATCCAACAGCACTCTAAAAGCAAAAGCACAGATCAAATTGATATGTTAATCAGCAAGTCACCCTACTGACTTAAATATTCCTGAGGCTGTTTCAAATTTCAAGCTTCTAGAAAGTTTAAAAGGGACACAGTCAACTTAAAAATCACAAACACCTACAACTACTATAACAAAAATATTTGAGAGAGAAAAAAAATCTTCACTTTGTGAAACTGAAAGCACTTTATACAGCAGTTTATTGTTTTCCCAGTATAATGTTGGTGTGGATTTTACAGAGCAGCAGTAAAGAGAAAAATATTTTAAAAGAACAGAGAAATGTGATTTTAAACTCATCAAAAAGGCAGAGTAAATCTGGGGAAGGTGTAGTAACTGAGACTACTTCAAACTTAAAAATGGGTAGATTTCAAGTTGACTCTTTCTAAGACACTGCACTTCAGCAAAATCCTTCAACAATGACCCTCAGTCCATTACGTGCTTGACTATTTTTGTTTAAATTGTAAGATCATTGGTGCAGGACAGTGTCTTTCTTTATTTGTGCAGCACCAAACACATGCTGACACACAAACAACACAGGGCCAATGCCACTTAAGTTTTCCCCTTTAAATATCTAGGGGATATTTTTAACAATGGGTTCAATGATAAAATGTGAAATTATTCTATCTAGTGTCATTGAATCATTTTACAAAATACAATAAAAGACGATCCCAACAGCTTTATGATGACGTGGGCATTAAGTTTTACAATATGAGAGGTTTAAACTCTTTTAAAGCTTTTTTCGTGCAGCAATGCTTACAAGTGGTTTTACTTGGAATAGGTAATTTGTTAAGTAAATGTTTAGCTGAAGTGTTTTTTAATGTCTTAAAACTCAATTATAAAGCTTGAATCTAACTACATCTTGGTTGCACTGTGGTCATTGAAGCAAACTGAAAAGACATTTACAGATGTTATTTTAAACTCTTTCAACACAATTAAAAATATAAACGATTGGCTGAACATTCCTAGCTCTATTTTTCACTAGAAGGTGCCTCATGCCGTTCAAAACTTTATTATGGCTATAAGGAAAACAGAGAAGGAAAATTCCTTTTAAATTGAGAAGTGTGTTACATTAAATTCATAAATGGTTTTCAGATTCACCCCCGTTTAGATCAGTGTTTGTCTAGCTCTGAGTTGAGATATCAGAACAAACCTGTAGCTTCATTTCAAGAAGGCTGAATTTCTTAATGCCTATTCTGCTTCAGCCTTCACTAAAAAAATGTTAATGCTGACCAGATGCTCAACACAATTAATATTAACAATAAGGGGAAAGAAACACAAGCCAAAATAGGGAAAGAACAGGTGAAAGTATATTTAGGTAAGTTAGATGTAATCAAGACAGCAAGCCCTGATGGAATTCATCCCAGGATATTTAAGGGACTAGCAGAACCATTAGTAAATTTATTTTTGAGAATTCATGGAGGTCGGTGAGGTCCAAGAGGACTGGAGAAGGACAAACATAGCACCTATCTTCAAAAAGGGGAACAAAGACAACCAGGGCATTATAGATCAGTCAGTCTAACTTTTATATCTGGAAAGAAACTGGAACAAAATATTAAACTATCAATTTGTAAGGGCCAAGAGGATAGTAGGGTTACAAGGAATAGCCAGCATGGATTTGTCAAAAAGAAATCATGGCAAACCAGCCTAATTTCCTTCTTTGTCAGGGTTACGGCTGAAGGGATAGGGGTAAGCAGTAGACAGGATACATCTTGATTTTAGTAAGCTTTTGACACAGTCCCACATGATATTTTCATGAGCAAATCAGAGAAATATGATCAAGATGAAATGATTATAAGATGAGCGCAAAATTGGTTGACAGACCATACTCAAGAGTAGTTATCAATGATTCACTACCAAATGGAGGGCGTATCTAACAGTGTCCCACAGGGGTTAGTATTGGGTCTAGTACTATTCAATATTTTCATTAATGAATGGATAATGGAGTGGAGAGTAGACATCAAATTTGTGGATGACACCAAGCTCAGAGGGGTTGCAAGCACTTTGGAGGATAGGATAAGAATTCAAAATGACCTTGACAAATTAGAGAACTGATCTGAAATCAACCAGATGAAATTCAATAAAGACAAGTGCAAAAGTACTACACTTAGGAAGGGAAAATCAAATTCCCAACTACACACAATGGGGAATAACTGGCTTTGGTGGTAATACTGCAGAAAAAGACCTGGGAGTTGTAATGAATCACAAATTGAATATCAGCCAACAATGTGACACAGTAGTGAAAAAGGGTAATATTATTCTGGAGTATATTAACAGCAGTGTTGTGCATAATATCCAGGAGGTAACTGTCCTCTCTACTTAGCACTGGGGAGGCCTCAGCTGGAGTACTATGTCCAGTTTGGGGCTCTACCCTTTAAAAATGATGTGGAGAATTTGGAGATAGAGTCCACGGGAGAGCAACAAAAATTAAAAGGGGTTTAGAAAACATGGCCTATAGGAAAGGTTAAGAAATGAGGCATGCTTAGTCTTGAGAAAAGAAGACTGAAGGGGGGGGGGCGCGACCTTATAACAGTCTTCAAATACGTTAAAGGTTGTTATAAAGAGGATGGTGATCCATTGTTCTCCATATCCACTAAAAGACAGGACTAGAAATAATGGACTTAATCTGCAGCAAGGGAGATTTAGGTTAGATATTAGGGAAAACTACTTTTATAATTAGAAAGTTAAGTCCTGGAATAGGCTTCCAGGGAGGCTGTGGAATCCTCATCAATGGATGTTTTTAAGCACAGGTTGGACAAACATCTGTCTAGGGATGCACTCCGACAGCTCAATTGCTGAACTGTTCACAAAGCTTTCTCCCGGTCTATGAGAGGTATCCTGAGAATGGTTCATCAACAAACAAGAAATAAGAATTTTCTATTTAAGGTGAGATGCTTCATTGCTTAAGGTATTAGATATACCTGTTACGCTGGGCAAAATATACCTCTGATGCTTCTCCATGACTCATGCATCAACCTTAAAGTATCAACGTATAAATAAAATTTGAGCATATTCCAGAATTTAACAGAAGTTGCAACAAAGACCAGTAGCATACACTGGTTTTGAAAGCATACATAACTTTGTGCTTTATATCTGAGTATCATGGTGTCCCTAGCTAGCAATAGACAAACTACTAGTCATCACCTTGCAGTTTTTGTTGTTTACAAACCACCCATTGAATAACGTGAAAAGACAGACCTCTAGAGTCCTTTTTAAAACTATTTAAATTAATTAAGCAGCTACTGGATAATAAATACAAATTGTATGTATAATGTAATAGCTTATTTTACACAGTGCTGTGGTGTTAGCTACCAATGTGAAAGTGGTCTCTAACCGCGAGGATTAAGATTCTAATTTATAATCTGTAGCACGTGTCACTTATTACCAATAAATATTTTGATACACTTTTCTGTTTAATAAAAGAAAAATACACAGTTTAATGTGCAAAGTTAAGTAATGAGCATAAATAAAGCACCAACCTTTAATTTCTTTTAACATGGAGAAAAGCAGACAAGAAAAGCCTCTGAATTACATACCATATCAAAATGAACTTAAAACCATTTGCAGTCTAGACTTCAAGATGCTATAAAAATGTATAGCAAGAATGTCTAGAGATTATTCTTAAAAGGTTAAAGAAAGTAACAGCAGACAATATCTTTGTATGCAACTCATTATTTTTATGACCCCACTGAGACTAGCATATCACTGAAACAAATTACTTCTGCTTTACATTAGTAGTCATGTCTCCGGTGCTTTTCAAGCGAATGCTAAGACAAGACAAGAAAAAGATGTATTTTCATTAGGTAGCATTTAACTTACAAGGCAGCAGGAATGTTGTGCCACCTGAGATAAAGTCTTGGAAGCTTTCCTCTCAGTAACAGCTTACAAAGGAAGCATCTTGTACTATTTTTTCCCCTGAAGATACATTCATAAGAGAAATGTGTATTCATGGCCAATAGGAGGACAAAGACATACCTCTCTGCGTACCATGCTACATTCCGATTGGTCCAGAAGAATGTTTATCACTGTTCCCCATAACCCTCCTGAAATGTTCTGACAGCTGTCTGCTAAAGCAATGCATCCTAATTCAAGAGATGTAAGAGCTGATCCAATTCCAAGGGAGGTGAACCTTACCTGGAACATTTTAGCAAGAAAAAACCTGCATTTCATTGTATGAAATGTTAATATTTCATAGTTCGTTCTGAAACCTTTATAATAAAGCATGCAGTCGTCATTATCCTAAATTCTCTTGAACAGCTACTAATGAATTACTTGTATTATCATAGAAGAGCATATAAAAGACCAACAACATAGCTTTCAGTATTTGGATGAGATAATTCTCTCCATCTAACAAACGATCAGGCATGTCTAGAAAGTTAAAAACATATGTGAACATCTTTAAGTGGTCTCAGGGTTGTGCACACCTCTATTTTTGTAACACGATATCAGGGATTGGCAACCTTCGGCATGTGGCTCACCAGGGTAAGCACCCTGGCGGGCCGGGCTGGTTTGTTTACCTGCCACATCCATAGGTTTGGCCGACTGCAGCACCCACTGGTCGCGGTTGGCCGCTCCAGGCCAATGGGGGTGGCGGGAAGCAGCGGCCAGCACATCCCTCAGCCCGCGCCACTTTCTGCTGCCCCCATTGGCCTGGGACGGCGAACTGCAGCCAGTGGGAGCCGCAATCAGCCAAACCTGCAGACGCGGCAGGTAAACAAGTCGGCCCGGCCCGCCAGGGTGCTTACCCTGGAGAGCTGTGTGCCAAAAGTTGCCGATCCCTGCACTATATAAAAGGAGCATTTTATTGTATATATATTTTCATTAACAAGTATAAACAAAATAGCACAGCATTCACCATTTAATATTAACTGCTCAGTATGAAAATGGATGCAGATGCCTTATCTGAAGCCTACAAACATCTTAAAAATGTCATATGAAAGAAGAACACCTGAATATTCTTTTTAATTGTAAATGGTGTCAGTGTTTAAACTAGACTTGAAACCTGGCTGATCAAAGCTGTTTATACACTGTTTTTGTAAGTGGGTTACTATGACTGTATCCCTGACTAAATATGGATAGTGAGTTGTTCATGAACACCTTGTTACCCAAACTGTAAAATACGAAATACCCCCTCAGACAGTCCTCTCGTCAATGTGGTCATAACATTTTGTGAAAAAAAGGCAGCAAGCCCCAAATTTTCTATTTAGATTCATCTCTGATGCCCACCATCATAGTGTCATCTAACTGCCACTAAAGATCAAACCAAAAGATAGTTGCTAAAATAAGGCAATAGGACTGAATACACATAGAAAGCAGATATGATGAGTAAGATGGTGGCATTATCTAGTTACTTTTCAGAGTGAGCCTGTCCTGGAATTGTATATGTAAAGTTCCAGATAATCAGTTTTAAATAAAATGTTCTTGATAGTTTGGGTCTGAGCATATTTGCTTTACATTTTTGTGAAAGTCATGTTAATAGGAACTTTTTTTTAAGTAGAGACAAGGTGGCTGAGGTAATATCTTTTATTGGACCAACTTCTGTTGATGAAAGAGACAAGCTTTCAAGTTTATGCAGAGCTCTTTCTCAGGTCTGGGGAAGGTAATCAATGTCATAGCTAAATACAAAGATGAAATCAATACGGAGTTAACTCATATTATAAGAGACCATTCAGTGGGCAGTTAACACCTCTACAGTAGCTGGACAAAGGAAGGTCAGTGGATTGCAGATTGTTGTAACAAGCCATAAATCCAGTCTTTATTAAGTCCATGATTTTTGGTGTCTAGCAGAGTTATCAGTTTAAGTTCCCAGTCTTGTCTTATGAAGGTGTAGTGAAGGTTTCCTTTGAAGACAAAGACCGGTATGGAGTGATTATTTTGTAAGAAGTGTTTGCCCATAGGTGACACAGTGTTTTTTTTTTTTTTTTTAAATCAGCCACGGGTACTAGAATGACTTCCCAATGGGCCACTGTGAAGAAGAGTATCTGGTCAAATGCACCACAAAACCAATGATATACCGGAGACACATCAATGATATTGGCATCCTCTGGGAAGACATCCTAAACTCCCTCACCGATTTCCACCACAACTTCAACCACCACTCATCCATCAAACTCTCTCTAAAACAGTCCCACACCAACATGAACTTCCTGGACACCATGATCAACTTCAACAATGGAAGTATATCAAGAAACTCATGGATCACCCCTCTTACCTTCACAGATTTAGTAACCACCCCAAGAAATTAGTTATCTACAGTCAGGCACTCAGATACCACAGAAATATGCTGCAAGAAGAAAACCAAGGATACACAACTTAACACACTTAAAACTGCCTTTACTAAACAAGGACACCATCATGGAATGGGCCATCCAAATATTCTGAGAGAACCTACTTCAACACAGGAAAAACGAAAGACAAACAAAAAACTTCTGACTGAACGTCCCTAGTTGTCACATACCACCCCACCCTGAAGCCCATATAGGTTATCATTAAACAATCACAACCCATACTTGATGGATACCACATTCTGAAAGAAATCTTTCCCGATCCTCTCTTCTGGCCTTCAATCAATCTCTCCAAACTCAACATCAGAAGCAAGCTCCCCGCAGCTCAGGATTCACCAACTCAAGGTGGCATCAGACCCTGCCATAAAAATAGATGCAAAACCTGCAGACATATCTCCCATGCTACAATGATCAATACCCCTCCAACACACCTTTCAAGATCCATGAGTCCTACACATGCCTATCACAACATGTGGTGTACCTCATCCAGTGCACTAACTGCCCCAAGAACAACTATGTGGGTGAAACAAGACAATCACTATGTTCTTGAATGCACTCTCACAGAAAAATGATAAAAGACAAAAATGCCGTATCACCTTGGGAGAACACTATCCACTCCATATCTGACCTCTCAGTCCTTGTTCTCAAAGGAAACCTGCACACCTTTAAAACACAAGCCTGGGAACTTAAATTCATAACGCTGCTAGACACCAAAAATCATAGACTTAATAAAGACTGGATTTAAGGCGTATTACAACAATCTGCAACTCACTAATCCACCTTCGTCCTAGGACTGCAGAAGTTAATTGACCACTTCAAATGGTCTCTTGCAACATATGTTAATTCCTTATTGGTTCCACTCTTATATTTAGCTGTGACACTTAGGGCTTGGCTACACTTGCGAGTTACAGCACAATAAAGGAGCCCCGGGTGCACTAGCTCACTACCCGTCCACACTGGCAAGGCATGTAGAGCGCTCTGACTCCGCGGCTACAGAGCTGCTGGTACTCCACCTCGGCGAGTGGAATAACGTTTGCTGTGCCCCCACTGGAGCGCTGCAGCACCAATGTGAATGGGGAGTTGCATTACTGCGCTCTGATTGGCCTCCGGTAACGCCCCATAATCCCCTTAAGTCAAGTGGCCACTCCTGTCTTTGAATCGCAGCAGGAATGCGGATATGCTCTTTGAAAGCTCCGTTTCTGACAACCGGATGCTTATCTGCCCCGAGACAAAGCAACCATTAGTGTGGAATGCTGTGAGAGAGAGAGAGAGAGAGAGAGAGGGGCGGGAGGAGAGGAGGGAGGGGTCTGCTGCTGTCTGAACTTACAAGACAGCAGGATGACACGCTCTCAGCCCCCCAGAAACCCACTCTCTCCCCCCACATACACACAACACACTCCCTGTCACTCTCCACCCCACCCTTCCCATTTGAAAAGCAAGTTGCAGTCACTTGCATGCTGGGATAGCTGCCCATAATGCACCGCTCCCAATGCCGCTGCAAGTGCAGCAAATGTGGCCATGCCAGTGCGCTTGAAGCTGTCAGTGTGGACAGACTGCAGCGCTTTCCCTACTGCGCTCTATGATGGCTGGTTTAACTCAAAGCGCTCTATACCTGAAAGTGTAGCCATGCCCTGAATAACATTCCCAGACTTGAAGCAGAGCTCTGTGTAAGCTTGAAAGCTTGTCTCTTTCATGAGCAGAAGATGGTCCAGTAGCAGATATTACATCATCCACCTTGTCTCTCTAATATCCTGGGACCAATAGCAACAACAGCACTGCAAACAACTTTTTTAAAAGAGCATTTAAAAAATGTTTCTGCCTAGTTAAACTAATGCAAACAAATCTCTTCCATGCAAAGGCCCCAGGAACAACTATCCTGGATTATCAGGAAAAGAATGGAAGGTGAAGGGAGGCAGAGAAATGAGGATAGTAGAGCTGTCGATTAATAGCAGTTAATTGCACTGTTAAACAATAGAATATCAATTGCAATTTATTAAATCTTTTTGGATGTTTTTCCATATTTTCAATATATTGATTTCTATTAAAACACAGAATACAAAGTGTACAGTACTCACTTTATATTATTTTTATTACAAATATTTGCACTGTAAAAATAAAACCAAAAGAAAATATTTTTCAATTCACCTCATACAAGTACTGTAGTGCAATCTCTTTATCATGAAAGTGCAACTTACACATGTAGATTTTTTTTTAGTTACATAACTGCATTCAAAAACAAAACAATGTAAAACTTTAAAGCCTACAAGTCCACTCAGTCCTATTTCTTCTTCAGCCAATTGTTAAGACAAACAAGTTTGTTTATATTCACGGGAGATACTGCTGACTGCTTCTTATGTACAATATCACCTGAAAGTGAGAACAGGCGTTCGCATGACACTTTTGTAGCCGGCATTGCAAGGTATTTACGTGCCAGATGTGTTAAACATTCGTATGCCCCTTCATGCTTCGGCCACCATTCCAGAGAACATGCTTCCATGCTCATGATGCTCGTAAAAAAAATAATGTGTTAATTAAATTTGTGACTGAACTCCTTGGGGGAGAACTGTATGTGTCCTGTTCTTTTTTTTGCCTGCATTCTGCCATATAATTCATGTTATAGCAGTCTCGGATTATGACCCAGCACATGTTCATTTTAAGAACACAGTCACAGCAGATTTGACAAAACGCAAAGAAGGTACCAATGTTAGATTTCTAAGGATAGATACAGCACTTGACCCAAGGTTTAAGAATCTGAAGTGCCTTCCAAAATCCGAGAGGGACAAGGTGTGGAGAATGATTTCGGAAGTCTTAGAAAAGCAACACTCTGATGCAGAAACTACAGAATCCGAACCACCAAAAAAGAAAATCAACCTTCCGCTGGTGGCATCTGACTCAGATGATGAAAATAAACATGTGTTTGTCCACTCTGCTTTGGATCATTATCGAGCAGAACCCGTCATCAGCATGGACGCATGTCTTCTGAAATGGTGGTTGAAGCATGAAGGGACGTATGAATCTTTAGCATATCTGGCACATAAATATTTTGCGATGCTGGCTACAACAGTGCCAGGTGAATGCCTGTTCTGACTTTCAGGTGACATTTTAAACAAGATGTGGGCAGCATCATCTCCTGCAAATGTAACCAAACTTGTTTTTCTGAGTGATTGGCTGAAGTAGGACTGAGTGGACTTGTAGGTTCTAAAGTTTTACATTGTTTTATTTTTGAATGCAGTTTTTTTTTTTTGTACATAATTCTACATTTGTAAGTTCAACTTTCATTATAAAGAGATTGCAGTACAGTACTTGTATAAGGTGAATTGAAATATACCATTTATTTTGTTTTTTACAGTGCTAATATTTGTAATCAACAATAAATATAAAGTGAGCACTGTACACTGTGTTGTAACTGAAATCAATATATTTTAAAATGTAGAAAACATCCAAAAATATTTAAATAAATGGTATTCTATTATTAACAGCGTGATTAATCATGTGATCAATTTTTTTAATCATGATTAATTTTTTTAATCGCTTGACAGCCCTAGAGGATAGGGATTAATTTTAAGATGCTTTGACAGAAAAATTCTAACAGTGATTACTTTTTAGAATACTTTTTTAAAACACACATTTAAAATTATGACAAGTTAGTTAAGTCTCAATATTAAACATAATTTTTAGATTTGTAATATATTTGTTTTTTTAATTTGGAGCAACAGTTTTATGCCAGAGTACACTAACCTCAGGATCTCTATCTACCCATAATGGAACTAGCCATGCCAGACCAAGCCGAGAAGGAACTTGTTCTTCACTTTTATTGTAAGGCAAGAACCAGAGAGACACCCAGTTCTGATCAGAAAGAAAAAAAAAAATGAAAAGGATTTGTTTCAGACAGTAACTGTTCAAATAACCTCTTCCCTCCAACTATATACACTATTTTTTTTCTTTATTTCAGTACAAAGCATTAATATTGTATGGCAAAGATTCTGGAGGCAAAATGTAAAGCTTAACAATATTACTGTGTGGTATAAAACACTTTTTTGCATTATAAACAAAACTAAAATGAAAAATGCACTTGTCTGTAAGACAAGACTACTGTCTTAATATGGTATAATGGTTTCTAAATTAACAGAGAAAAATAAATGTTGAGAAATAAATGCTTAATTCTGTCTATTACCTGCACAAGTGAGAAATGCTATCCAAGACACTAACTTTACTATTCTTGAACTGTGTAGTCTTTTACTTCACCAGGAGCCTCCTTTATTTTATTGGGGCTATTTCCAGAGTAAAATACTATGCAACATGAGTAAGGGTAGCAGAATTAAAAACATCTGCTATCTGAACCCAGTGTGAACTTCCCGAACTAATTTTTTTTCATTCTTAACAGACAGCATTCCTATTCTGGATTTTAGTCTCCCAAAATGGATTATAGTAAAATGCTGGCTTTGCTTTTAGCCAGTTTAAGCTCAGGACCATGACTTCCACCTTACTCTTAACCCTAAAAAACCGCAATTTACAGAATATGGTCACAAGCACATTTGGGGGCTACATTATAAGGATTTAATTAAACAAAATCAAACCATACTCATTAGTAGGCATTTTAGCCAGTTTAATTTTTCACATAAGCACCTAAGCAACTTTATAGAATATCTACATCTGCACAAAGACTTAAGACATTTAATAGAAGAGTCCAGAACCTCAATGTGTTTATTTAGGCTCTGATACATCACAAAGCTTAAGCACGGTCTTAAATTTAATGGGACTCACTCACACATTTAACGTTAAGAACATGTTTCAGGACTTTCTTGAATCAGCATCTTGTACATCAACACTACCATAAGCAAGTTTTAATATTGTGCAGCATTCTGTTAAAAGAAACTATCTCCAGAACTGTTGGGCAAATCAAGGTATTTTTATTCAACCGTACTGTTTCCAAGTACCGGAAGTAACCTTATTTAAAATAATCTTGAAGACACTATCTTTATTACAAAATTATTTTAGAAGTAAACAACATACTTTTAGCCCTGATTTTCCATCCTTGCCTTTGAATAGTACCTCATTCTGCAAGTAGTACCTCTTAAATCAGAAGGACTACTTGCAGAGTGATACTGCTCAGTAAGTAAGGTTAGCAGGATTGGACCTTAGCTAGTATATGTGGTACACTTAAAATAGTAATATTAGCATTCTCTAGTATTCAAATTCAGTAATTTAAAGCATCACATTTCCAAGAAAAACATCAGTTAAAATTCAATTTTCTGCTCTCTAAAGTCAAGAGAAACTAGACTGTCGGTTTGAACTCTGTCAGTAACAATGTGTCAATGCTTAAATTACACAGATGAAAAACTAAGGGCAGCTTTTAGTGCTCTCACCATATTTTTGGCTTGAGACATCATTTCATGGGACAAGTGAAGCAAGCAAAGTACTGTGCTCTTTGTGACACCTTTGCCCATGAAGGACATAGCATTTCCTCCCCATTCAACATAAAAAGATGAGATGACCTGTAATAAAATAAAAAATAAAAATAAAATAAAACAACATAATTTCATGGTGGCTTTACTATGAGGAATACATAGATAAATACGAACAGTCCTGCAGACTTCAGTTAATTTAAATCATGACTGAGTGTAAATAGCAGCCTTTACCTGCGATTTTAGAAATACCTTACATTTCTAGTATAACAAGCTACTTGGTCAGAGGTTCATTTATGATAAGGCTGTACTCCAGTGTTCAATGTCCTGCTCTTCTCTTGGCTCTCATTCAGGTGTGCAGTGTCCTTCATTTGTCTATGGGCCAGTTACCAAATGGATCTTTTATGTGGTTGTGACAGTTATTCATGATCAGGTGTTTTTGTTCTGAGTCTTGTATTAGTATGCCTGGGATTACAATGTATTGTTTTGTTAAACATGTTCAATTTTTAGCCTTGACTAATTCACATATCCAGCTTGCCACAAACCCTATGTCCCAAGTTATTATTTTGTATTAAAACACCCCCTTTGGATAACTTAAAAACAAAACATCTTTTGCACGGCTGATAAAGACACACAAACTTTTCAGTTATGGCAGTCAATTAAAATATTTTGTAGCTCTTCATAATTGTCTGTTGGACAGCCAGCTTTCCAATATTATGAAGAAATTATTTATGGCTATCTTGGTTCTCAAAAAAAGGGAATGGTGCGGATAATGCTGTACTTCTTGCTAAAAAGTAAATTGGTTATTACAAGAAGCTTTCTGTAAAAAAACTTTTGTATTTAGTTGTTGGCGCTTTGTACAAAACTTACACTACAGAAAGAGGGTTTATATTGGGCAGTTTATTTTGACTTGCACTGATATAAATGGAATTTTAATTGTAAACATCAAAACCTGCTAAACAGTGATATGGTCACAAAACTGATGTAACCATCAGGTGTAAGAATTACACCTAAAGAACATTTTCCACCAAAAGCACTGCTATTATAACTTGCCCATTTGCCTGTTCCTTCAAGCCACCCCCTTCCATAAAAACCCCAAACCAACCCACTATTAAGTTATCTGTTATATTTGGTTCACTTGAAATTGCATGAAACTTACTGCAGACAGGACCTAAATGTTAGCAATTAGTTCCTTGTTGCCTTCATCCTAGCTGTTACCTATGACCACTTTCTATCACGTGACACCATCTATAATCTTGGTCCCATTTTTGATTCTAGACTCCCATCTGAAGCTTTCATCAATCAAACGGATCCAACTATTTTACTTCCACTTTAGGAACTTGCCAACTTGCTAAATCAGCTGTTGAACTCTATGTTTTTGTTTCATCACATCATGATTTATAGTAATCAGTTGTTTGCAGGACTTCCAGATATTCATTGACTGTCTTCAGTTATTTCAGAAGCTGACAATTAGATTAAAAGTAAAATGTTTCTATCAGAATAGTCTTTTCAGAGAGTTATCAAAGCTGTCGACAATGTTTAAAATTTGAATCTTAAAGAATAACTTCTGATGTATCTCTTTTTTCACTCTTTATGATAACCTGTTTGAAGACCAAAGTTAAAATCTAGACAAACGGTTTTCCTCCGCTTTGCAACTATTCTACATTACTATAAGATTACTTAAGAGTACTAAATTATCTGTAATATTTTATTTTAGAAGACATATAAGTTGGGTTATTTGGGGAGGGGGGAAGAGAAGCAGCAAATATTTCCATAGACTGACAACAAATGAAGGGACCAGAAAATGAGGGTTTGGGGCTTACAAACAATGAAATTATTCCTTTAGCCCACTATGCTTTCCCTAGTTTACCGCTATCTTACCTACCTACCAAGGTTTTCTTTTTTTGCATTTCTAAAGAACTTTTGCCAATAGGCAGACATCCTGTGGATTTTTCTCTTTTGTATTTCTTAATTATAAAACTCAGTCCAACAGACAAAGGACACACTGATTTTGAAAAGTCACTAGCCTTATTTACCTCCTATAATTTAACTCTTGTTTGAAACTAACAGGTACAAAAATGAGAGAACAGAGGCACAAAGAACAGAGCAACACAAATTGGATTGATTTGTTTTTAATTTAGACCAATACTTGTCACTTCAAATTGGTTTTAGTGTCCACCCAGAACATTTACATTCCACAGTTTAGTCTTCAGTTTATTTTTTGCCATATTGGAGATAAAAAAATAGGAAGAAAAAACCTCTCTCCACTGTCTAGCTATGCCAAAAGAAGAGTAGGAGGCACTGGATATGGTTTTAATTTAATTAAATATGTGGGATTACACACCAGATAAGACTACAGTGTAGGTAATTCTATATGTGTTTCCATATACTCTGGGGGCTGCCATCAGTCTTCCCTCTTCCCAATCCAGATCTCACTGACCCCACTACTTTAATCCCATCACCCCCTCCTTGTATGGGGGTTAAGAAGGGAGCTATAAGGGAGGGGCTGACTCCCTGCTATATCAGTAATAGGAACCCCAAATCCCCTTTCTCTGCTCCGTTAAAGGATTCTTCCTTTAAATCCTTCACCAATCCAATTTACCTGATCATTATACCCATTCCATATGGAGTACCTGCTCTGGACATTTTGCCACAAGCTTACATAACGAGTTGCGACATTAACCCCTAATGGCCTAATCCTCCTTTCCTACCCTACCAAGCCCTAACTCACTGAGGGGAGGCTAAAAATCCACCTTACCTCAGCCAATCTGGTGGTGAGCGAAAATGCCTTCCCAGACCTCCGAGAAGAGCCAGGACTAGCATAATGCCCACAGCAGGTAACCATAAAGTCTGGTATTTTAACCACTTCCACAGGTGGAACTGTGGGTGCTGCTAGCTTTGTCCAAGTTAAAGACGGCTTTGCCAGAACTGCCTTGAGTATAATTACACCCCTATCTTCAGTCAGCTGTTATGGGGAGGGGGCAGTCGTCCCCGCTCCCCACACGACCTGATCTGGCTGTACTGTGTCCTGCTTCTTTACCTGAACAGGTAATTGTACCGGGGGGGGGGAGTGGAGGGAAGAGGAGAACGTAGAAGAGGGGCCTTAATGGGGGCAACAACCCTCTTCCTACCAACCTGCCGAAAAGCTCTGTGCATGCAGTTAAAAGGGTAATTCACCTTCTCCTTCCAGCCAGATAAAGGACCCCACCTCTTAATATGCAGTGAGGACATTATAAAAACAACTTTTGTTTTGAACAGCCCTAAAGCCAGAAAAGCTGAGCATTGAAAGTTGATATTTGGCATGAAAATAGTCCTCATTTGGCATAGACTTGAGTTGTTTTGGATTAAATTAATTTTGATTTCACCAATTAGATTATTTGAAAATTATATATGTAGAGTACATTTTGCATAGACTTTTACTAAGCTCATAAAGGGATCAATCCTACATAATTATGTCAAAGGAATTTTATCATTAATTTCATTTAGAACAGAGTAAAGACCAAAGTGCACAGAGGGGGAAGACCACGCTGAACCTTCATGCACAAATAACTTAGCAGCTCACTTAAAAATGTAGTGGTGATACTCAACATGTACACCTCATAAGGTCCTCTTAAAAGGTCCAGTAGAGGATCAAATATGATGAACTTATCAAACACAAAGACATTGAAATATACAATTTCAAACTGGTCAAAATGGATCTGCTTCACTCCACCTCTCATAAGTTATTTTTTTATTTCTAACTGGTGAAGTTAAATATTTTTTTATTCGATACTCCTTCCCTGCAACTTGCATGGCGGACACACACCCAGAATTCATTCACTGTTCCGTTTTCACTGAAATCACTGTGCCACAAGATTACCAAGTAAAATTTCCCAATAATCGTATTTCATTTAACAAAACACACAAGAGTAATATGTATCTTGTTTTATTATTGCTACCACCAAAATACAAGTGATAACATAAGTTACTTACCTCAAGAAGACCTGTCAAATATTTCATACAAATTGTGAATGGCTCAGTTGTTGCAGAGTATGAACTCCAGCCTGGATGTGCAGTGACATGGACCATTCCTCGTAACGTTCTCTCCAAAGAAGGCAATCCATAAAAGTGGGGCGCATCTGTTACTCGTAAACATTGTAGCAGTTTCAGAGCCAGCTGTGTTCGGAAACAATCAGTAAGTTCCAAGCCTTTTCTGTTCCAAATACAAAAGGCAAATGTATCAGATGGAAGTATAAAAATTAACTTAATCGGTATTATTTTATTGAATGCCAATGGCATCTTATTGTACCTGTAGTTCTATAAGTCTAGGTATCAAAATCTCTTGTATATGGTAAAGCAGGACAAAGTTTGACATTTGCAGCTTCAAGTGTTTTTCAGTTCTGAAAGCCCCAAATTTCAATTTGAAAAATTTAGGAACACTCACTCAAATAAAAAAAAAGAGATGAATACAGAAAGAACCCTGTAATATACTAAGGAACACACCAAAGAGAGGGAAAGAAAAATCCAGAATTCTGGATCCCTTGTTATGAGATGAAGAAAAAAGTTCCGCCTTCACTAGTTGCACTTTAAAAAGTTCGGTCTTAGAGATGATAAAGGTATCAGAGACATTTCCTGTAGTTAAAGTGCTACCAGGCTACCAGATAAAAATGGTACAGTGTTATAGGCCATGCACCCAGCTGTTAAGCAAAATGTGGCGATCAGCAGGGATTTTTGTAACTCCCCCACCTTTTTTTAAGAATGTCTTCCTTACTGTTACAGATAAAAATAAAATGAACTGGAGAAAAAAAAAAGACTATTGCTTTGAAGAAACCATAAACAGGTAAATTGTGGCTAGCTTAGTTATAAGGTGAATATTATTATTCCAAATTGGCCTGATGTTGGGAAAGGTACAGTTTTAAAAATATTTTGAGTAAAACCACAGGTAGCAGTAAAGAGTTTTATTAATGCATTTAGGCAGAAACATAAGGTTAGAGATATCTGGTTATTGCTTTAGGGTATGGAGACAAATTAATAGGAAATTCACATTGCTACTACCATGACTGCATAAATTAATGTGGAAACAGCTTAAGACCTTCTATTGGAGCTGAGAGTCAGGGATAAGGGCCAAACTGCCTGTGGCTGAAATAATTAGGCCTGGAAAAAAAAATTGGGTAATATTAAATATTTGCTGATTTCTCATTTGTTGATGATATGTCTCAACTACTCTGATGTCCCTTATTCGCCTTTAAATAACTACCAGAAAGGCAGCAGAGTCAGCATCCACTCATGCATGTTTTATCAACTAATAAGTAGAAATGACAAGTCCTACCCCTTTTCAGATAACAAATTGAAAATATATTATTTGCTGTAACTAGAAATACTATAGCCAACACCACAGACCCCAACCTCCATAAAAGTAGAAAGTACTCAAGCAATTTTAGTATAGAATAAGTGAAAGGGCCTAATGTTGGGCCTCACATCAAATGGCAAACATATTTTCCACTTTACACAGTGAGGATTGAAGATACTTCCCTCCCATCACTTGCCCTGATCCCTTAAATTATTTGGTCTCTAATCACCTATAAAGAACACTGGTTTTTGCCATGGCAAAAGGAATTTTGTCAAGTCATCATTTTCTCCTTTTTTTAAAAAAAGGAGAAAAGCCCTGGTACATACTGTAATTATTACCTATATATGCACATATATAAAATGTGACTATATAACAGATTATACAATTACCAACAAGTTTCCAATGTTTCCATTTAGCTAGAATCTTGAAATTTGGTATATTCATTAGATCGGATTGTTAAGTACAGAAATTAGCCCAAATTTGAAATGTGACCTTTCAATAAATTACTAAAACATGAATAGTTTTTAATCAGATGTCTGTGTTACACATGTCTTTAAATACATACAGAATATTGGAGGAAATTACTAAAATTATCTGCAAGGGAGCCACTGTGAGGATGAGACCTCAAATTTGAAGATATGAAGATTATAGTTCACCAGTTTTATTTAGTGGGTTTTACACAATATATTTTTCATTTTTTAAAAAAAGAATTATAAAATATTTTATAAATATTTAATATTTATATTATAAATATTTAATATTAAAAAATGCAGCTGTTTAAGGGCCTGATCCAAGTTTATGGATATCAATGAAATGTAAAGACTTCCATTGACTTCAACTGGCTTTGGATCAAGCCCTACAAGACCACGCATTTGTATGCTATATGAAGATATATTCAATTAGAGCTGATCAGAAAACAGCAAGAAAATTTTGCAAAGAATTTCCCTGAAAAAACTGTCATTTTTCATCAAATATTCAAAGGAATTTGGCCAGATCTACATTTGATCATAGGCTTGGCTACAGAAATGTTGAGTTTGCAGCCTACTGGGGCATAAATCTACTCTGCATTAGTCTGCTGCACGCTGTTTGTCCATGTGAATTCTGCTATCATAAACTAGAAGTTCCCTGGTGCGCTTTAACCCACCTTGCTTTGAAGTAGATTGGGAGTAGACTAAAGCACACCAGGGAACTTTTAGTGCGTGGCAGCCAGGTCCACATGGATACAGTGTGCAGCACACTAGTGAGAGGTAATTTCAGAGCCCTGGTTGCCACAAACTAAGTGTTCATTTAGACAAGGCCTTAGCTGTAAAATATCTGTATATGGAAAGTGACCTTATCCCACCCACTATCAAGTTCTGATACTTTCACAACCTTTAAAAAGGCATGCATGCAACAATATGTTCATGTAATATTAATGTCACATTTCTATCATTGTTACAATCTTTCAACGTATAACAAATAACAGTTTGATAATTAATTTACGCTGTTATTTTATTTTAAAACAATTAAACTAAATGTCACGGCTTTTACCAATCTGAATTCTCAGGTGACTCTGCCAATAATCACATCTGTCCAAAGGGCAGACTGTTGTGAACTAATATGTGCAATTGTATCATCAATTCTTTCAGAGGCTCACAATTAGCAATAAACCAGGTCTAAGCGGTAGCCCAATTTATAGCATGGCCATAGTCTGATCTTTCGGATCCAAATAAAACCAGATTTGACTAAATAAGTCTGTTTATGTTCCTACAGTATACAAGATCATATATACAGTGGGGAGAGAGCATTAAAAAAATATATGGGGTATTAAATATAGAGGGTATTAGAAAAAGATTGTAACTACATTTTTTTTATTGTGCCACCAAGGACTTATAATTATATTACTGAGGTACAATATTTCAGCTACCATATATTTGAACCCTGAATCATGTGGACAGATCCTCTTATACTGTACCTGTTAGTAACTGATGTGAAGCAGAGTAGCAACATGTTAAAGAGACCGATCAGTTCTTTCTGCAGTTGTTGCCTGACAGCAGTCTGTATGTCATCTGTTTCATCCTGCTCCTGGGATTCAGGTCGTACCAGAAGGTCTAACAGTGAACTTGAATTCTAAAGAGGGAAATAACATTAAAATCTTCGATTCCTATCCTAATACCTTGTCTATTGAGAATTATTTTTTTTTTGGTCCACTTGTTATAAGTTAAAATGTAGTTTAATAATTTCACTAATGAATACTTCCTTTAAAAACCTGAAATGTCTACTTTTCTATTAGGTCTGCCAGTCTACTAAGCAGTACACAAGAAAAGTTCTGATCATTAAGTCATAGTACACTGCATTATGAAGCAGTGCTATTCAAGATAATGCAAATGTCAGATCAATTATTTCCCTGAGATTCCAAAAGCATGTGAAAAATACACACATGCAATTGAGATTAGTTCAAATTATATCCTCCTGTTTGACTACATTTCCTGAAAGACTCAATCTGATGGCTTTTAGTTGTTAATATATTTTATATTTAATGGGCTCTCTTTTCAACAGTGCTTAGGCTCCCATTTAAAGGAGATGGAGTGATCCAATTTCCATAGTCAGATTTTCATAATAAGTGAGAGCAATGGGAGCTGCTGGATGCTGAATACTCACTTTTATGCTTAGATTACATTTCATTTGTACTCTTTAAAAAGCAGATGATATGCCTTATGCAGGATCTCTTCCAAGGCAGAAAACCAAATAAATTATCCTTCTTTTAGCTCCATGTAGTTTAGAAAATAAAGCAACTGGTACCTTATTCGATCAAACACCCAAAAGTACTGCAGACTTCATCCTTGGTTAATAGTATTTTACTATCAGTTTTTCATAGTATCACTTCAAAGGAAGTTTTATTTACAAGCTACAGACAATCAGCAGCCAGTCCAAATAGAGAATGTATTACCACCATTTAAGTAGTATCATTACTATGAAGTGATAAGCGTAACACTGAAATCATAGAAGTATATGAGTAGAAACCTAACGGTACCATCCGGCAAAAGCAACACTTGCCATCAGAAAAGTCATTTACACAACAACAAAAAAGCAAAACCTTTTACAATTGTTTGATGTTAAATATTAAAAGTTGTGGTTCAGACTACAAGGTAACCTATCACTACTAATGATAAATTTAACTGTAGTTCTTGATTTTGTAAAAACAATATGATTTTCTTTAAAGCAGCAGAAACCATTTAGCTGTTTTCTACCAGGAATGCTTTAACCAAGAGCAAACAATAACAAAATCAAGATGCATTTTAAAGGCTTTATTTGTGGATGGTCTGCTGCTATATCACTTTGTGAAGTCTGCAATTTATATTTTCCCCTAGGTATATTCTTACATGTTTAAGCACTACCTTCAGAATCCACTGTAGATGTTCTGCCTCCAAACTCTTCTTCTGTTCCCTAAGCAACTTGTTTAGAAAACTTAAGACATCAGCCAGAAGCTTCTCATCTTCTGTAGAAGCTGGAAGTACTTGCAGAAACCTTTGGTACAAACAAACAGTATAACTATGGATTTCACTTTCCTATCTGAAGCACATGACTTGAGATCTGAAATTCCAACATGATATAAAATATCCTTCAATATAGCAATACTATGGACTTCTCTATAGTAAGGATTAAATTTAGAGATATGAACAGAAGTAAAGACAGGGAAAGAGCTATTAACACTTAAATATACTACCAAAACTAACTACAAGGGAAAAGAGCTGAATTAACTGCCTTCTTTTTTACAATTCATCTTTTAAATTCAGTTGTTTTAGTCATATTTATTTTTTAGATTTTGCTCCTTTTCTAAGGGCAAGTTATGTATACTTGGCAACTAAAAAGTGAATTCCTTTTTAACATATCTTTTTTTTTAAATACTGAAAACAGAGGATCTCTTCTTGTCATGTTATTCTGTAGAGAAAAGTTTATTAGGAAAATTCCAAGTATTCTATACATCTTAAGGCTTAGATACTTAATATTATAGGGGCAGCTGGTAGCAACCGCTATTTAGATTGCTTAACATTTTCCATTATGTAAGATTTTTGACCTTTTCCATAAGAAGCTATCACATTTCCATTGTTTGTAACAGGCCTTTGCTATTCAACAGGGGAAATCCTCTCACAGAGAAGTGCTTTTTCTTTGTCCCAGGCAATTCCATTTAGATTTAGCTCAATTCTAAAGTGTTCAAATCATCATTTTCCATCTCACTTGCAGTCATCAGAAATTTTTGGCAGTGTGCCAAAATTAACGAAGATTCCAAGACTGGTTAAATCTGTTACCACAGTAGCATTACCAACATCATAGATACACCTGTGAGCTGCCAGAGTTGCTGCTATGTGGAAGGGGATTGGAGGAGAGAAGGGGGAAGCTTGGCTTTCCCCCCACAATCCCTCCTGCCTACTTCACCCATTCTCAGCTCCAGAGTCCCATCCCATCTCCCCACTGTGCCCAAAGCACACAGGACAAGAGCTTCTTCAACTCCTGAATGCAGGGAGCCAAGAAAGAGAGATAAGCCAAGCTTTCCCTGGAGCCACTCCCTTCCTCCTCAACTCCCAGGGAGAGCAATTACTGAGCTGGGCTCTACTTGTAATCCTCTTGGACCAACATATGGCCCCAGCAGTCCATTCTCATGGGGCAGGAGCCTCCCCCATGGCTGGGTGGGGAAGCTAGCTGGGCTCTCCCCAATCATATTCTGGACCCAGCACATGGTACCAGCACCCCTTCCTGTCAGCAGCCCATCCTGTCCTCTTCTAGACTAAGCTACAGCTAATGTATTTAGTCTTGTCATTCAAGAAGTAGCAGTCTGTGCTGCAGTCATGAAGGCTATGGGTTCAAATCCTGTTGATAGTGCATGATGGGGATAATGCATGATTAGTTATACATAGTCGAGAAAACTGTTGCTCTTCGACATGTGTTGGTCATGTCCATTCCATTCTAGGTGTGTGCACGCCAATGTGATTTTTGCCTTAGCGGTATCCACTGGGCTAGCTGTGGCATCCGCACGAGTACGGCACTCAAGGGTCAGTATATCAGGCGCCACCAGCCCTATGGCCTCTCAGTTCCTTCTTGCTGGCAACTCTGGGCAGGAGAGACAGGTTATAGAATGGACATAAGCAACATATCTCGAAGAACAACAGTTATGAAAGGTAGGTAACCACTTTTTCTTCTCTGAGTGCTTGCTCATGTCGATTCCATTCTAGGTGACTCACAAGCAACATCAATGGAGGTGGGGTCAGAGTTCACGGTCTTGCAGCTTGCAGCACTGCTCTGCCAAAGCCAGTGTCATCTCGAGCTTGCTGGGTAAGCACATAATGAGATGCGAATGTGTGGACAGACGACCAGGGAGCGGCCCTACTGATCTCTTGGATTGGTACCTGTGCCAAAAAGGCCACTGATAAAGCTCGTGCCCTAGTCGAGTGTGCCGTCACGATTGCCACAGAGGCACCTTTGTCAGCTCATAGCAATAGCAGATGCAGGCCGTGATCCAGGACAAAATCCTCTGAGCGGACACTGGGCAACCTTTCATTCTGTCAGCCACCACAACAAACAACTGCCTTGACTTACAGAACGGTTTTGTTCTATCTATGTAGAAGGCCAGCGCCCTCCTAACATCCAGGTGTGTAGCCTGCGCTCCTCATCTGACGCATGAGGCTTTGTAAAGAAGATGGGTAAGTATATGTCCTGGCCAGGATGAAACTGGGAAATGACCTTGGGCAGAAAGGCTGGGCTCAGTCCAGGGAGGATCGGATGTGGGGATGTAGACCGATGCCAGCCATGTTTGCAAAGGCCAAAGATGGAGTCAAGCATGGCTGACCACATATGTACACGTGGCCATGTGGCAGGTGTGAGCTGTGGTGAGTGGGTGGTTCTTTACATGGGAGATAAGGTTCGATGTGGCCTGAAAACATGCTTCTGAAAGGAAGGCTCTGGCTCACATGGGGTCGAGAACTGCCCCAATGAACTCTATTCAGTGAACCGGCGTTAAGGTGTATTTTTTTTCTCGTTTATTAACAGGCCCAGGTCGCGGCATGTGGAACGCACCAGATCGAGGCTCCTCTGCACTTGCTCCCGAGACCTGCCCTCGATGAGCCAGTCGTCGAGATACAGGAAGAACTGGACCCCTCAACGTCTCAAGTCAGCAGCCACTGGCGCAATACATTTTGTGAACATGCTCAGGGCTGACGAGAGGCCAAAGGGCAGCGCCCTAAATTGAAAATGGCGTCCGCCCACTATGAAACGGAAGAAATGTCTGTGACCTTGAAATATGGAAATAAGTAGGGCCCTACCAAATTCACGGCCATGAAAATCACATCATAAAGACCGTGAAATCTGGTCTTTTATGTGCATTTACCCTATACCAAACAGATTTCATGGGGGAGACCAGTGTTTCTCAAATTGGGGGTCCTGACACTTAAAGGAGTTGCAGGGATTATTTTACAAGATTATTTTAGGGAGGGTCATTGTTTTGACACCCTTACTTATGCGTTGCCTTCAGAACTGGGCAACTGGAGAGTGGTGGCTGTTGGCCAGGCATCCAGCTGTGAAGGCAGAGCCCTGCCAGCAGCAGCGCAGAAGTAAGGGTAGCAATATCATACCATGCCACCCTTACTTCTATGGTGTTGCCTTCAGAGCTGGGCAGCCGGAGAGTGGAGGCTGCTGACTGAGGGCCCAGCTCTGCAGGCAGCAGTACAGAAGGCATGGTATGGTGTTGCTACCCTTACTTCTGTGCTGCTGCTGGCGGGGCGCTGCCTTCACAGCTGGGCGCCTGGCCAACAGCCACCACTCTCCAGCCGCCCAGCTCTGAAGGCAGCGCATAAGTAAGGGTGGCAATACAATACCATGCCATCGGTACTTCTGGGCTGCTGCTGGTGGTGGCTCTGCCTTCAGAGCTGGGCTCCTGGCCAGCATACATCTCTCTCCAGCTGCCCAGCTCTGAAGGCAGAGCCGCCACCAGCAGCAGCCCAGAAGTACCGATGGCATGGTATGGTATTGCCACCCTTACTTATGCGCTGCCTTCAGAGCTGGATGGCTGGAGAGTGGTGGCTGTTGGCCACGGTAGTAGAAATGTGAATTTCTTATTAATTTGTCTCCATACCCTAAAACAATAATCAGACATCCCTAACCTTCATTCAGTGCACATACTAGACACAAAAGGGGATGAAATTAAAGTTGTCTGGACAACTATAAATCTGGAGTGTCCTAACTTGCAAGTGCTTGACTTTAAAAGAATGTTATTTTGTTTGCAATGTCGGAATTTTTAATGTAATATACCTATATACCTTGATACACTGCTTTGTAACTAGTGACTACACTTTTCACTTATGCTTACCTGTTGAATGCTGTTTGCCAAGCCACGCCCTTTGAAGTGGTCCTGCAAGAGCCAGTGCTAAATTTTAAAGCCAGCTTGTCATTTAGAATATAAAAACTCATCCTAGTCACAGCAGCTCTAACTTCCCTGTGGGACACGGCCTGAATTACTGCATTAAGACAATCCTGCAGTCCACTGGTTGTGTGTGTTATCTTCAACGTAAGAATGTCCTCTGAGGATAGCTTTAATGTGTCTAAAAATCTGAAAAAGAAATAAAGGCATAGAATGACACTTAATAGCCTGCATCTTTTTAAATGATTTTAATAGCCACCGATTTCTTCATTTTTCTTGTTCTAAAGAGAAAATTAACTGTGAACCTCTTAGGTATTCATTTTGATCAATCATGTCTTTAAAAAAAAAATTAACCCTGAGCTGGCTTGTTTTTAAAGGTTGGTTTGTATTGAGAAGCTACTGGGCATAATTATGGTACTTACGTCTTCCCAATACTAATGTTGGTAGTCACTTCTATGAGAATACTATTTTATTTTCAACAGAGTATACTAGATCAGTGTGCATTTGCCTATGGAAAGTAAGCATAAATATGACTGTCCTGCCATAAAGATGATGATGATGTTGTTAGTGGCTCTGCGCCTTCAAATGTCCTAAAATAGATGAAACTTCCAAAGGATAGATCCGTCCCCATTCTAATGAAGTCCACAACTCATCATCAGTTCCTCTGCTTGTCCAGCCAATCTACTGAGTTGAGGTAGCTTTATACAATACCCCAGTTTCACCCCTCATGAAAATCACTGACTTCTCTGCTGAATTTGCAGACAGATGTATCAAATTAATTCTATTTTTGGTAGTGATTTTCATGACGTGGACATCTGAGAGATGAACTGAAACCAAAACCCTCTCACATACAATCTACTACTCACAGGATATTCAATAGCAATGACGTCAGGCATTATCAACATGCACAATGCCACTTCATTATGCCCCCTCTAAAGAGTTTCAATATAAATGGACCTTTGGAAAAGCCTGAGTTTGGTCAGCTTTATTCCTTCCTTTCCCCCGCTCCTTTAATTAAAAAATGTCTGCAATGTTCATAGTTGTGGAGCTAGCAATGTGGGCCTCATATTATAAATCCTATTTCAACTATGAATAATACGATGGATAATAAGAGAGAAAAGTATCTTATCCTAGATTAGTTACTTCTTAAAAAATTGTTGAGATGAACAGGAACTGGAATTTAAAATACACAACCACACCCTGTGACGTATGTGCAGATACCTCATAAGGAACTAGGTATGTATACTGAAAAGGTGCAAGTTAAGACAGGTCACCGGAAGGTGATAAACAGATTCTAGGCAGGAAGGGGGTAAGTAAACACTTCTCTCTCTGGCAGATCTTTGCCTATTTTATGCTTCTGAGCCAACTCAATCACCATAAAATAAATGTTCATACTTGGAGACAGGGTCCGTTTGCTGTCTGGGTCAGGTACAGGCCCAAGGATTTACAAAAACAAGGGAACCCCAAGATAAGCATCTGAAGAGGGGACCTCCTGGGGTAAGGGACCATATTCAGTGACTGCATAAAAGCAGCGGAGAGGAGATGAGTTTTCATCCTTCACCAAGGAATTAAGAGGATAGTGAGTTTGCTTCATGGAAAAATAGATCTCAGTCTGGCTTGGTGAAAATGCTGAGAAGAACTTTGGGTAAGAAACTTCTTTACACAGGAAGATAATGTCTTAGTTAAATTTGGTTTCTAGAAAGCATGTTATGATTTTATTTTATACGTAAGCATTTGTTCCCAATGTTCTTATTTATTATCATTTGAATCTCTGTTCTTTGATAATAAACTTATTCTTGTTTTCAGTATAAATATATGTCTCAGTGCAGTGTGTTAAGTAGACTAGTGATCCTGAATTAAAACTAGTAAGCTGGTATGTACTAGTCCTTTGTGAGTAAAGTATCAGAGTCCTCAAAGTGTTCAACAGAACATGGGCTGGGCACTCCAGAGGGACGCTTGGAAGACTTGGGGGTTGGTGCATGCCTATTGCTAACCTGTACAGCGAGAGCAAGGCCTGAGGAGGTAGTGCTTATTTTGCCAGAGGCTGGTGGAGTCAAGGAACTGATCCACAGCAGGTACAGACAAGGCTGCCTCACGCTAAGGGCAGGTGGTAGCAAGATGCCTCACAGCCTTGGGTAACCTTGGGAAGCACCACAGATACATAAGCAGATAATTCAGTCCTACTAAATAAATCAAATGCCCTTTGAACAGAGCAAACTTGTAGAATATTTAAGCTCTGCAAAATACTCCAAAATATAGCAAATTGAGCACTTTTAAAAATTATGTTAAATATAATTAAAGAGATCTGAAGGTTAATTTCTTGTCAAACCAGTATGGTCCTTCATGTATATAAAATTAACAGTTTTAAGGAAATTCCATCCCAAACAAACCAACAATGGATGAAGAATTTAAGTCAAGTGTTTACTTTAGCAGGATATAGCACTCCCTAAAACCAAGATGAGCTGCCTCATGTTCAGCAACACCTAGCTTTATGGCTTAACCCTGCTCCCATTGTAATCAAAGGGAGTTTGTTTTTCAATCTATATAAATGGGAGTAGGAGCAGGCTCTAGATTTATCACAGAGCTGCAATTCAGATAAACTAGCAGCCCCTGACAGCATTTTTCACAACCAGCTGGTATGTGATCCTTTACCGCTTAAAATGATAGCAATTTTGAACCATGAACAGTTTGGACTACAATGCAATATAAAGTTAAAAGGTATTTAACCTTGAAGGAAGGCTACTTCAATTATATTATGATTCAGTGTAAAGATATCATGACTTACGCTTGTGCTTCTGTTTCATAGTTCACCAGTTGCAACAGGTTATCAATCCCATGATACCATGACAGATTCCAAGCCATCTTAAGCATGTCAGACACAGGCTTCGAGGTCAAGCAGTCAGAAGATAACAGCAAAACAACAGAGTTAGGACTAACTGCATGATGAGCGGTGATTCTGATTGGGAGGTGATACCTTTAGAAAAATTGTATTGAAATATTCAGTTATAACATGACATTCAATTTTTCAACCAAGGTTGAAAGTCTGTGGGGGGAGAAAAAGAAGTCACATTTACTAAAGAACACAGAACACAAATATGTCCTTCCCTTCACAAACGCATTCTCTAGTCTGGAAGCTACAAATTCGCAGACTAAAGGATTCTGTGCGTGAAGAAAGATTACTCAACTATGAAGAAGCCCATTTTTTTCCTCCCAAAACACTGAATACAGAGCCTGAAAGGGATTTTCTTACTACCACCTACTTGTAAGAGAGAGATAAACAAGTGAAGAGCTATACTTTGTTTCTACCTCCTTTGGCTAGGAAATAAAGTCTGCTGTCTGGGCTGGCATATAGGAACACCACAGAATTAGGTTGGTAAAACAATTAGAAATTTAGCTTCTCATTTACTACTACTCCGACCACTACAGAAATGCAAGTGCACTAAAAGGTAGATGTTTTATTTCCATCTGTAACCTCTTTTTCAGTTTGTCTGCTTCTGAACATTTTCTACTAGCATGACAGGCAACAAGACAATATCAACATGGTCAAAATATGAGAGAATGCAAGACTCAAAACTGGAGCCTCTGGGTAGAAACAAGAATAACTGTATAATAAAGGGAAAACACTCCAATCACAATCCAATTCCCCCTCGCCCCCCCTCCCCCCCAAAAAAAGAAAACCACTCAAAGATACTCAGAATGAAAACATTTAAAGCATGCAAAGACCACACATGTATTGTGAGATCTCCTATTACTTATTGATTTCCATGTAAATTTACTCAGTTTGGAAGTTTATTTTTTGTTTTGTTTTAAAACTGATAGCCAAGCTGGAGTTTCTCAATCTCACACAGTTTCTTCAACAACAGCTCTGTAGTTCAAACTAGATCCTGAGTCACAACTCCATTAACTTCAGAGCTCACTGATACTTTCACAACCTTATTAGCCTAAACTGAAAAGTTTAAATGGGGGAAAAAATTATAACCTTTACAGTGAGCAAATCTGAGATGGAAACCAGAGCAGGGCAAAAAGTATGGAATACCAAAAAATGTCATTTTAGTCAATTTTTCGGATAGCCTCCTTTTTAAAGTGATGCAAAGGCCAACCTTAGCCCAAAATCTAGGTTATGTAAACAAAGACAACTTTGTCAACCTCATGGGGAAAAAAGGGTGGGAGTGAGGTTTATTCCAATATAAAATTGGTGTTTTGTTGTTGTTTTTTTTTTATTAAAACTAATATCCCTTGAAGTGTTAGCAATCTAAACACTAATAATATTCTGGTGCATGAGAACTTGAAATTGGTTAGAAAGTGATTATTAATCAAAGTGAAACTGAGCGGTATATTTTTGTTATCCAGGCTGAGAAAACAACAAAATCCATGAATAGTTAAAGCCTTGTGCTGATTTTAGGGGGACTTTCACGTGTTCACAGTTCCCGTTAGTATCTGGCCCTTATTGAAAAATAGGTTAGATCTTTAAAAGTCTTTTAGTTTTAATAGTATATTATTACAGTGGTAACAAAGCTAAGGATATTGCCTAACAACTGATTTGCTCTGACTGCTAACTATTATACAAAAATTTAATCACTTCAGTGTCACTCTCACTAGTTTGCTTTTCTCCATCTATTACCTCTCATCATATGCTTAGGTCAGGGGTGGCCAACCTGTAGCTCCGGAGCCACATGCGGCTCCTTGTATAGGCACGGACTCCGGGGCTGGAGCTACAGCCGCCAACTTTTCCCATGTGCCAGGGGTGCTCACTGCTCAACTCCTGGCTCTGCCACAGGCCCTGTCCCCACTCCACCCCTTCCCACCCACCCCCTCCCCTGAGCCTGCTGGGCCCTCGCTCTCCCCCCCACCTCCCGAGCCTCCTGCACGCCACAAAACAGCTGATCAGGAAGTGCGGTGAAGGATGGGGAGGCGCTGATCAGCGGGGCTGCTGATGTATTACTTGTGGCTCTTTGGTAATGTACATTGGTAAATTCTGGCTCCTTCTCAGGCTCAGGTTGGCCACCCCTGGCTTAGACTGTAAGCTCCTTGATGCACAGATGTTGTTTCTTTCACATGCATCCGTTAAATGCATAGTGCCTAGCACAATGGGCCACTAGTCCTTCTGCAGCCAACAGTATTTTGCAGCTGACAAGTTTACAGGAAACGTAAAACACAGAGCTGAGCAGAAAGTTAACATGACTCGGAATTCCAAGTGTTTAGTATCTGAGGATCCAATCCTGTTTGCAATTATGTGCTTATCTTTGCGCTTGTAAATAATCCCACTGACTATCTATGTAAATTAAACTCCTGCATAAGAGTTTACAGGATCGGAGTTTTTGTTTGCTGTCATCTGCAGCTCACCTTGGCAAACAATATTCCTTCAGCTTGAGTAGAGCTCAAGTTATAAAAAAATAAATCAGAAATTTCAGATAAACTGAATAGAATTTTCATGTCTACTAAGTAAAATCTCATTGATATAAAAGCTTCATATTGATTTACCTATAAAATAAGCACTTGGGCAAAAACACACAGTACCACTGCTCTTTATAAAACAATTTTCAGAGACCACACAGATGACTAGGAATAGGGTGACCGGATACCAAGTGTGAAAAACCGGGACAGGGGAGTAATAGGTGCCTATATAAGCAAAAGCCCCAAATATTGGGACTGTCCCTATAAAATCAGGACATCTGGTCACCCTAACTAGGAAACTTACTGCAAATTAACAAGTAAATGGAAAAAACAGAACAGTAAGGCCAATGCATCACAAAATATATTTTAATTTACTTTGAGATTTTTGTTTCGAAAGACCCAGTTACCAATATTCTTTTGTGTAAATTTCAAAACGTACAAATTAGTGAGTTTCTATTGTATCTGTATTTTTTTATCCCAGGAATGTATTGGTCCCCAACGGTTGGCAGCATATAGACAAAAATGAAGTTAACTGTAAAGAGGCTTACCGTCTAACAATAGCTACAGGCAAGCTGAAATCAGGTAGGTTGGAACAATTACTGGATACAGCATCAGCCCTGCAAAAAGAACGATTCATTACACAGTAGTACTAGACTGAAATTAATCTTTAGCTGCTATTGCCTGACTTAAACCTTCCTTTTTCTACTAAGGCTCCACCATGACTTCATAATTATCTATCTTTTTATTTCCTTACTCCTTTCTGGCTCTTCACAGGATATTTCTGAATAAACAGCATATTCATATAATATGACTTTGTTAATACTGACTTGTTTGTTGACCATGCGAACAAATAATAAGGGCTTTTGCCATAATATTATAATTTAAGACATACATATTTTGATATTTACATCTAGAATATCTGTTGTATGTGTTTACTGTATGGTAACATTACAGTGGTATATTAAAGTGTTATGGTCAGTTCAAATTAATTCTGTATTTCCTCACATAAAAGTAACAACTCTTTCCAATAAGTTTCAAGCATATGAACTGCAAGAATACAATACTAACTTTCTTTCCAATGACTTAAAATTTTTTTTGAGTGATGAAGCACATACAACTGTTCATTTTGGAAAGAAACGTATTTTTAAACGGAATCCCAGCTAACATCAATCAAGCAGTATTCTTTTTTCAAATTTTAAGAGAACAGAAAGATGAAGTAGACCCAGAGATTACTGTTTAAATAATTGAGGAATGCATTTACAGACAAGGTATGCAAACAAACAATAAGGGATTTTACAATAATAATATAATTTAAGACAAACAGAATTATTATGAAATATTTATATTGCTGTAGAATCCAAAAGCCTCAGCTAGGTTCTGGCCCTATTGTGCTAAGCACTGTACAAACATGACTAACAAAGTACATATCAAATTGTAAGAAATGAAATACATTTTATTAATGCATTAGGAAGAAATGTACAATGATAATATGTTGTGAAGTTAAAGGAAAATTTCTTATGCCTCCATCTTGCAAATGACTCTACAGGAATTATTCAGTGTAAGTGCAAGGATCCAACAGCTGGCTCAGGACCTTTGCATGAGGCCTTTAAAACCTAAGTCCACTGACCTCAATAGAGAAACACCCCTTCATATCAATAGGCTTTATATTAAATTATAGGATAAATATTTTGTGCAAACTCAAAAATATAACAGGAAAATTATAGATTTGGAAATGTAGAAATTTTGAATAAGATTTGCTGATGCACTTACTGCCATCAGAAAATCCCAGATATTGATTCAAAGGGATAATGTAGAGAGGTATAATTAAAATTACTATAGTTTAGCTTACCAGATTTCTTTTCTTGCTACTTCATCGAACAACAGAAGGCAAAGCAATGCTGCACTTTCAGTCAGAACAGCACAGTCATCTCGGAATATCAAGGAAACTGAACAAAACAAAATAAATTTAAAACATTCTTCAATAAAACATTGGTAGTCAACAATACATATAAGAGCGCTGATATAGCCCTTTTAACTTAACAGGAGTACTAACTTCAACAGGAACAGATTCGTGGCTCAAATCAGTAAGCCATTTTTTCTTAAAATGTTAGGTTATCTGAAGCAGCCACAGATTGATCCTGTATCAGTGGAGAGTTTGGCGTTTGTTTTTTGGGGGGAGGGAAGAGAATTTGTAAATATGTAGTCACACTTCAGACATTTTCTTTCTATTTATAGTACATGTAAGACACTTCAAAGACTTTCAAGTCACCTCTCAATAACGTTAGCAGGATAGAAGGCTGCTGTGCTAATGACAGGCGTGTAACTGGATCAGCATATACAAGTTTTCGTAGAAGTGTAAGACACGGCAACACAATACATTCCATGAGCTGCAGGTGAGAAAAGAAAGTATGTTAATGTAGATGCCTCCCTATATGCAGTACTATATAGTCAAATACATGAGAAAATTCTTAATTTATGACTAGTAGACATTTCTACTATTTATCCCCTCAAAAGACCAAAAGCACCAAGACTTAGAAAACTGTTAACCAATCAGATTAAATCTGGAAATGAGTGCATCCTAACTGGCTGTAACAAGTTCAGTGGGAAATTTTTAATTACTTCCAGGTGTAAACAGATATTTTTCTGGACTTCTAACCTCACACCCCTCTTTGAATGTTCATTTCAAAGAACAAAATTAAAGTCCTGTCTATATTAGAAAGATTTCCAAATAGCTCGGATTATAAAATATTATTTATACTTTTCAGGGTAGCAGCCGTGTTAGTCTTTCACTCTATATGCATCCGAAGAAGTGGGCTGTAGCCCACGAAAGCTTATGCTCTAATAAATTTGTTAGTCTCTAAGGTGCCACAAGTACTCCTGTTATTTATACTTTATTTACTTTATGGCATTTTTCATCTGTAGATCTCAAAATTTAGTCACTGCTGTGCTGCACTTTGTTATCCCAAAATTATAGACAGGAAAACTGAAGAACAGATAGGTGAGGTAACTTGCCCAAGATTAGAGTGTCAGTGGAACAGCCAGAAACAGAACCAAGGCCTCATTCAGAATGTAAAGAGCAGAATACATATGGACAATTTGTCCAGTGAACATCAAGAACTAAAGCCAGTATCTCTTTCAGATATTAGTATTTCAGAGACTATTCCACTACTTTGCTTTCCTTAGCTTCTATACTTAAAATTTGTTTTGTGAAATCTGTTTGCATCACTATAACTAGAGGCTGCTTCTGAGGCTTTATTTAGATCTCTGCTCTCCCCAGCACTCTATTGGCAGCCCTCCCCAAAAGGATAGTTACCGTACATATTTAAAAAATTAATGAAAAGTTTATATTTCAATGTAGTTTTTCAAACTAGTGCATTAAGTTATCTTGATATTGTATGCAGTCAATATTTAAGTACAAAAAAAATTTGAATGCACATAGGAATTAAACTATGGTCTCTGTACCATAAAGAGGTCCCTTCAGATCAAGGTAGAGAGATTCTAGTGGGGAGCTTGCATAGATGTAGCTCATAACTGTTCTGTGGTTAGAGAACTTCACTCTCCAGGACTGTCAGTCTAGTCACATTTCAAAAGCATTTTGTAAGTATCAGTGACTGACTTAACCTAGCAAATATTCCAGTCATGAATTTTAGCCAAGTTATTTATTTATGATGAATGTTCAGACTTGTTGTGATGTAGAAGTTTATTTAGGAAGATGAAGATCGGTACTTCACCTTTCTATATCAATCAATTTAACTTCCTCTCCCACCTGTCCACTTCGAGCATACCATAGATAAACAAACAAAAACCACCAGCCAAAATAGAGGTAACAGTTAGTGATAGCTTACTGTGATTTCCAAATTTCCTGTACACACAAACAACCTTCCCTCCACTAAGATTAAAAGTAAAATTTTCAGAAGTGCTTAAGTGACTTTATATTGACTTAGACTTTACTTTTAATGTGACTTAGGTTCTTGGGCAATTTAAGCACTAAATTTTTACCCTAGATTCACAACCAGCGCTCTCTCTCAATCATGCCTATTAAGGGGTTTCTACTCTGATATTATATAACAAAAATTCTGCTTGCTTGCATCAGTACTGTAGTGTTAACTATAGACAAATCTAGAAGTCAAATGGATTTTTCTATGTTAGTATTATGTATGTTAAACAAAAACATGCTATCATGCTAAAATAAAATTGGTAAAATAGAACTGTGGGAATTAAACCTCTTCTGCTGGTCTTTGTTGATTTATGGCAGCAATAGCCTTGAGTAGATCTCACATTCAAGCTATCAGAGTCTTAATGTGACGGAGGTAAGATACATTTTCCAGTGTCAATATTTTAAAACATTTCTTCATACATTTAAATTAAAACTTCAGTAAAATGAACAAGTGTTGTGCGATCTTCTGATTCCTGAGGGAATTCTACACCAAAAAATTAAAAATTCTGCAAAATTTGCCCATTCCCAGCTTCTGGAAAACAGAGGCTAGGGACATCATCTCTGCCCATCCTGGCTAATAGCCATTGATGAACCTATCCTCCATGAACTTATCTAGTTCTTTTTTGAACCCTGTTATAGTCTTGGCCTTCACAACATCCTCTGGCAATGCGTTCCACAGGTTGACTATGAGTTGTGTGAAAAAATACTTCCTTTTGTTTGTTTTAAACCTGCTGCCTATTAATTTCATTTGGTGACCCCTAGTTCTTGTGTTATGTGAAGGAGTAAATAATACTTCCTTATTTACTTTCTCCACATCAGTCATGATTTTATAGACCTCTATCATATCCCTCCTTAGTTGTCTCTTTTCCAAGCTGAAATGTCCCAGTCTTATTAATCGCTCCTCATATGGAAGCCGTTCCATATCCGTAATCATTTTTGTTGCCCTTTTCAAAACAACATAACCAAATTAGAGAATTGGTCTGAAATCAACAAAATGAAATTCAATAAAGACTAGTGCAAATACTACACTTCAGAAGGAAAAATAAAATATACAACTACAAAAATGGAGAATAACTAGCTAGGTGATAGTACTGCTGAAAAGATCTGGGGGCTATAGTGAATCACAAATTGAATGAGAGTCAGCAGTGTGATGCAGTTGTGAAAAAGGCTAACGTTCTAGGGTGCATCAACAAGAGCGTTGTTTGTAAGACATGGGAGGTAATTGTCTCACTCTACTCGGCACTGGTGAGTCTTCAGATGGAGTACTGTGTTCAGTTCTGGGTGCCACACTTCAGAAAAGATGTGGATAAACTGAAGAGTGTCCAAAGGAGAGCAACAAAAAATATAGCAAGTACAGTAACTCCTCACTTAACCTTTTCCTGGTTAATGTTGTTTTGTTATTAGATTGCTGACCTATTAGAGAACAAACTCCTTTAAAGTCCTGCAATGTTCCATTAGAAGCCCCCCACAATTCCGCTCCCCGGCACGAGCGCCTGGCGGGTGGAGTGGGGCAAACCCCCGCGCCCCAAACCCGCTACACCCCTGTCTCAACCAAGCTTCACAATCATCATTGGTGAGTACAGTATTAAATTGTTTAAAATTATTTAAAACTTATACTGTATATGTATCTAATGTCTTTTGTCTGTTGAAATTTTTTTTTCTGGAACCTAATCCCCCGCTCCCCATTTACATTAATTCTTATGGGGAAATTGGATTCGCTTAACATCGTTTCGCTTAAAGTTGTATTTTTCAAGAACATAACTAGGACGTTAAGTGAGAAGTTACTGTATTAGAAAACTTGACCTTTGAGAAAAGGTTAAAAAAACTGGGCATGTTCAGTCTTGAGAAAAGATGACTAAGGGGGAACCTGATAACAGTCTTTAGATATGTTAAGGGCTATTATAAAGAGGATCAAGATCAACTGTTCTTCATGTCCTCTGAATGTAGGATAAGCAGCAATGGGCTAATGTGTAGCAAGGGAGATTTAGTTTAAGTATTAGGAAAAACTAACTAGAAGGGTTACTAAATTGAAGAACAGGATTCCATCCGAAGAAGTGGGCTGTAGTCCACGAAACCTTATGCTCTAATAAATTTGTTAGTCTCTAAGGTGCCACAAGTACTCCTGTTCTTTTTGCGGATACAGACTAACACGGCTGCTACTCTGAAAAAAGGTAGCTTGTGTAATCCACTGCTGGAGGTTTTTAAGAACAGATTGGGCAAAAATCTGCCAGGAATGGTCTAGGCTTACTTGGTCCTGCCTCACCAAAGAGGACTGGACTTGATGACCTCTTGTAGTCTCTTCCAGACCATTTCTATGATTCTGTGTTAATGGGGATAGCAGATTCTTCCATCACAATTTAGATAACTATACTAACTGCACATATGGATTAAGTTAATAGGGAACCTACCGTGAGCAAAAGCCAAATGCATAAAGCAAAGATACAGCAAGATTACGTACTTGTGTTTTTAGATGGTCATGTTATTAGTGGAATTAATGTACTGAAAGACTGTGCTTAAAAAAGGTGGTAGATACCAAGTTCTACTGCTTTTACCACAACATTTACAAAAAAACTTCATGGTAATATTTTTACCTTGCCATCCCGGTGTACACATTCAGTAAAGTAAACAAATACTTTATCTATCACACCCAGTTTTTTCACAACATCATGCATTTTGGTATCTGTAAGAGAAAAAAGTATTAGCAAAAGCCATCAGTTCCACATCAATTTTATATTTAACTTCCTGTGTGGGAGCAGACACCATTTTAATGCTGGTGAGATGTACTAATTTTACATCATTGAATGCCAAACCTTCTATCCACCGAACAGGTACAGCACAGGCAATAGCAATGCAAGCCTCCTCAAAGCCTTGTCAACGTCTTACACCTATTCTCAAGGGGTGACAAGGAAATTTGGTTTACACACCCATTCAATACTTGTCCTCAGGAATGAGGCTGCCGATAACTATGCCAGTCACAATGGTAGTTGTGGAGATACGGATGCCTGCCTACTAAGTGTAAGAGAGACCATGAACTCATTTTCCCTCAACACATAGTAGACATCAGAGAATGATTTTTACCATAATTCCTCAAGTGAAATCCTGTATCTCATTGCCAATCTCTTCCACATACCAGCCCCTGGAATTATTTTATTAAATATTCTGAATACTGGTTTATTGACAAGGATAAACTCTTTGGTGGAGAGACTTTTTGTTATCTGTTTGTACAGTGCCCAATTCCATGAGGCCCGGGTCCATAATAGGAGTTCCTAGAGGTGCCACTACACACACACACACACACACACACACACACAAACAGGGAAAACTAGGTGAAATCTTGTCTCCATTAAGTCAATAGAGAAACTCCCACTGACTTTGATGGTACCAGGATTTCACCTGTGATGTTTACAATGTTTATCATTGCTTAACACACCAGTAAGTTTTTAAACATACTCAAATGAAATTATTTTTCAGTACAATTACCACCACCTAGAGCACCTGGCTCAAAAATGAAAACCGTAATCAGACACTCAGGAAGTTATTTCAGAGAGTGGTTTTTTGTTTGTTATTAAAATGAGAGAGATTCTTCTCTTGTGAATTTGAGATTATTGGGCTGAGCAAAATAGCTGCAGTTTCACCCTGAGTTAAATTTTCATGTCATGAGTGCTATTTCCTATCTAAAGGTTGAAAACTACAACAGCCAACATGGAATGTATTTCACTGGATGTAAAAGAATTGTATGCATGTATATGACCAACCAAGAAAATGCTGAATTTGATATTTGAAATGTCAGTATCTTTTCATTGTAGAGAACTGAGTTTACTACTACTATTAGGGTTTCTTGCTAGGAGAAAGAAACATTACAGTATTTAGGATATTCCTGAATAGGAATTTGTGTACAGATCCACTCTTGGAATGCACCTGTGCACTCTACATAAAGCCTTAAGCTCTCTGACTTCAGACTACTGAGTGTATTTGGACCACGTATTGAGCCACGGAATGTTCCCTTCAATGTTTGCATGCATTCACTTAAATTTGTTCTTCTTTAACAAAATTTATATATTTTTCCCCATATGCTCCACATTCTCCCACTGATTTTTTTTATATGTGATATAAATTTATGAACAGTCGCTTCCACCAAATTATAGAGAGTATGGAATGGAACTCCTTCTCCCCAAATCTACTACATTAAAAACAATAGGGAGTCTATAATTTCATTATAATAGACAGTGTAATCCTAGACGCTAATCCTGATTCTGTGGAAGCCTCCTCCAACTCAAGTGACATTTCAGCCCCTTTTAATTGCAGGCTGCTTCTTAGGATTAAGCAGAGTGAAGGAACATTATCTAGGTGAATTCTAGCCACCATTGAGGTCCTGGCCTGCAAGGAACATAAATTCACAAAGATAGAAGGAACTCCTCATTCAGAGTGAACCCCCTTTTGGTACTCAAGCTTCCTATACTAGATCAGGCTAATGTAAACTGCTCCTTGTTAGCTGCAATTGAGGCTCTACTGTGCCCAGGCACATCAGTTGAGGCCGGTGGTGTGAATGAACGAGTCAGGCTTTTTCACACAGCACTTCTCTTAAATAAAAGCAATAGTTACTTGCTTTCCCTCAGCCTACTCAACATTCTACTAGATTCTTTAAGGGGAGATCTAACTGAACTGAGAGGAAAAGGTAAGTTTAAGAACTTTTAGAAAGTTCATTCCTTATGCTGTCCACTCTAAGTAAGGCACAGCAATGTACAGTGAGTTAGCCAAAGCCTCAAGACCATTTGGATAAGAGAAGACTCTACTGTTACAGTGACTGCTCATGTTTTCAAGTGTAACTTAATCAAATCAAGTTAAAGACTGACCTCACTCACTTGAAGAAAATACTGCAGTCTACAAAATAGACTTCATAATCTAAAAAGTGACAGTCTCAGCCAAGAATGGGATGACACTGGAAAAAAATACCTACTCTTTGCTAAGGAGAATGGTCTCTTCCACACAAGCAGAAATAACTAGCATGGAAATGCAGGAATTTTGCAGTATCATTATCTCTAATAAACAAGAATAAATGAGGTGATAAAGTTCAAGAAAAAAAAAAGGAAGGAAAAAACATGTTGACTGGGACAATCTAAAAAGCCCTATTTTAAATACCAGTCATTAGGTTTACCTTAATTTTGCAGAATTATACTTGCTCTCTTCCCAGATGAGAGAATAAAATCTACATCCCTCATTCTCAAGCATAACAAGAGCAGGCAAGTAAATTTTGAACTTGGGCTAAGAAATTTTCATTAGAGTTTTGCAATATTGGTAATAAGGGGAAGTTATGTATTTAAAATTTGAAAATAGCATTCCAAGCAGAAAACCAGCTCACCGGCACATGAATCAATATTTCCAGAACACTTTACCTTGCATAATTATAGCTAGCTGCTCTGCTGCAGACTTTCTCAAAACTAGATCAATGGTGTCAGAAGAAAGAATACCATATAGTTTTTCCACTGTCTCTTCCTATTAAAACAAAACTATATTTAGAAATGCATATAATATATGTCTCTTAGTTAAACAGGAAAATTAGCCCTCTTATTCCCTCAAAGTGTAGGAAATATATATATATATATATAAAAAATGTGACTAGGATCCATTCTAAAAATCCTTACAAGCAGCATATATATATATTCACTCAGAATGATCATGGTATGATTTACTGAGCTTCTAAAGCATTTCTTGGGGAACAAAAATTTAACAATTTCCAGAATGTAGCAATTGGAAAGAACAACATACCATGCCCATTGGTTTTTAAAGTATGCAAATGCAGAAATTTCAAAAAAGTATTTATATTCATACTCATTTTTCTTATGTAATTAACAAGTGCAGTAATGTACATTATTATTACGTGCATATATTCATGATTATGTGACATAGTTACCTACAATAGCAGGGAACTAGAGTTAATAGTCCTATATCCTATGTTCACTAAATGTAAATGCTTGACATTTCATTGAAGTATAATTCTAGCTAAATCCAAAAGACTATCTGTAAAATGGCTTGTGTTTAGGTCAGCTGTTAATTAAGTTCAACATATACATATAGATTTTTTTTTTTTTTTTTTTTTAAGTCAATGGTAAACCGAGAGGCTAGATTATTTTTACGTTGGAGGAAGAATGTCATCTTTTAGAACTCGTTTAACATTTTGATTTATTTTATTGGGTGCTGTTTGTTTTCATCTGTTTCCTGCAGACCATGAACTTCTAATCTAGAGCCCAACAGCCACAAGTAGGTCTTGGATTTTGTCTTATATTATAGATGTAGGATTTGCTTGTATGGTAAGGAATTGTCTTGCACCTGCCTTATCCTGGATTACAAGCATCTACAATATGAATAATTTTTGAAAATTGAGGAAAAAAGATTTCAGCTGTTTGAGTGAAAGGAGAGATTTTTAAAAAGGTACACTTTTCCCATTATTAGAAAAGCCTTGTGATCTTTTGTTTCCCAGCAGCACAAGTGGCCAGAGGCAGACACTTGACATTTGGCCTGGAAATATTTCACATTGAAAAGTGCCTTTGAGTGTTCTAGTAAAAGATAGTTTTGATTTAACAGAACTATGACCATTTGAAAAAATGTTCTACTCATGCACAATAGGATTTTAACAAGTGTGATAAGCTATTATAGTGTGCAGCTAAGTACATCCACTTTGCATTTGTGGAGCTAACTTATCTGCACAAGGTAAAATCTAGTGAAGCTGAGTAGTAAGTGAATCCATGTCTCATTCACTGTTGCACCTTGTGACAGGGTGGTCTAGGTCCAGAGGCCCCCTGCTGGAGGTCTCACGGCCCTGCCTCACCGTGCCCCAGAAAGGAGCAGAGGAGAAATACTCCAGGCAGCCTAGAGTGGCTGCAGGGGAAGGCAAGCAAGGGCCACAAGGGCCATATGAAAAGCAGCAGAGACAGAGTAGTCAGTTGCTGCCTGGAGCTAGAAGACAGAGGACTGGGTTCCTGGCTGGCTGGAAGAGCAACAGGACTACGGACAGCTCAGCGCGGGCAGGGCTGAGACCAGGGAGGACTGCCGAAGATCGGAGAAGCTAAGAAGGAACTCCTGGCTGGCTGCAGTGACCAAGCAAGGACTGAGCCCAGAACCTAGCCAGACCAAGCAAGGGTACCACGATGGGCCCTACTGATCTAGTTAAGGACTGAGCCTCGGGAGGGCTGCTGAAAAGGACACCTCAATGGAGTGTTCTGCGATGGGCCCTGTTGGACTGTTATAGAGGCCAGTGTCTCCAGGGGAGAAGCAAAAGATGGATGCCATCCCATTCCAAGAACTAAGAAATGGAAGGCTCACACCAGACCAGAAGGGGGCACTTGCGAGAGGTGACCCCATTACATATCTTATAACATAAAAGCTACTCTTAAAGTTTGTAGGGTAGAGGTTCTCTGGCAGACTTATTTATAAAGTGCAAGACAATTCAAGGGAAAAGATTACTGAAACCTGCAGAAGGTGAAATAATTGACATACAGCAGCCTTCCCACATGACGTTAATAAGCAGTTCAAAAAGGACAGAATGACAAAAATATGTTAAAAAGACATTTTGGTCACCTTAAAAATGGACTCTTTTGCATCATCCAACTTCAGCTCAATAGGTCTTTCCACAATAAGCAAGTTAGGAACAGTGGAGAAAACACTACTATGCAAAAGAGGGCGCTTCAGGCTGGCCCCTTCTTCATTCATGAGATGGAATGTTAGATGTTTCAGTGCCACAGAACGGACTCTAAAGAAACAAAGTACTAAGGATCATGGTTCTTTTCAGTGGGGCATTTTAGCTCTTCAGATCTACACACAGAGTTTGAAAATTTCAGGAAAACACGCTGATAATGCTTAAGACTTACTTCTATTTATCATTTACCCACAAAATTTCAAATCAGCCCTCACTGTAAATCAATTAAATCAGTCTTGACAGTTTAGGTTAGACTTGCTAATATCATGCATCAATCACACGCTGAAGTTATTACAGGACATTACTACTCACAACTGCTTTTTTGAGAAGAGAAGTCGTAGAGCAGCCCTTAATCTAGTAGTTCTAGGAAGAATCCCTTCTCCTTTGTCAGAAGCTGTTTCACTTAGACTGAGGATGCAGTTACCCAGTGTCTCTTCTGTGTCTGCATACCCCTAAAAATATTTAAAAATCTATTCACCAGTTTGTCTAATTAAGAAACAAGAATGTCTACTTTTGACAAAAAACAAAATTGTATGAATGGAAACTATGTTTTCTAGGTAAGATTTTATTGAGTTGTACTAAGTACTTCATATGAAACAGTCTTGGAAGTGCACATAAAGCAAGCAGCTCATAAATCTATGCTTCTTCCCTCTAAGCACATCTGGGGAAGGAATTGCCTCACACACTTTCTAATTCAAGTTTAGACAATGATTACCTTTCCAGAACACACCAAAGTTGAATTCTTACAACCCAGTAATTTAAAAAATAGGACGCCACCTATTTTAAGGCAATAGAAGAAGAAGGACTATTTAGGCAACTATCACTTTGTTTCATGAAGTTAATCATTTTAATTCTGCAAAATAAAATGCTTCCACAAAAACCAGGTGTGACTTTAAGAGTTCCTCAATGCCCACAAGCAGAAGGCCAACCATATTATAACTCAGATCAGGCCTGACATATTCACTATCCCCTCCACAAACACTGTTGTCATAGTGTGCATCTAAAAGATATGCCATAAAGTATGATACATAAACTGGTGACAAGCTGGTCCCAAATATTATCGCTTGATTTATGTACAGTTTGTGTACAAAGATATATGTGTGTGCTGGAAATATGTTCTTAAAATGTGTTTTGGAGGCAGTGCATAAATCCAGGCTGCCTTATACAAAGATATGTGGATTCACCTGTCTGACTGGCTTGATTACAGGAAGAGGAAAAGGAAAGAATATTTACATATAAGGTAAACAAAGCAATCAAGCTAACAAGCGGCAGCTTAGCAAGCACCTCAGAAATCCTTCCTGACTCTTGAGGCTGAGACAATGGACTTTGGGTACTATAAGAGCAAAAAGACATTTTAGTTATCCATCACTTAGGGGACATAGGGTACAGCACCCTCTGAGCCTGTGAACGTTGGATCCTCTAGCCTGGAGGGCTACAGCAGTAGTTTTTAACCTTTTTTTAATTTGCAAAGCCCTAATAAAGTTAATAGCTTGGAAAAAATTGTTTTAAAATAATTCTAGACATTTTTGGGGAGAGAATATATTCAAAGCACTCACAAAAGTGCTCAGTTCCATGATAAAACAACCCACCATTACTATTTAACAAAAATCACTGCACCGTACGTTTACATTGCAAATCACAAACAGGACATTATTTGCACTGAAGAGATTGTAATCTGAGGCCCCAGTGCTTGGATTAGGCTCCATGAAAGTGTCTATTCTTACACAGCTCACTGAACGGATCAATGCCTAAAATAGGAAAAATATGGAACCACTGTTCAGGAAAAGGGAGATGTAGGAAAAAAAGCAGGCCCAGAAGAAAGAAATTTAAAGGAAAATGGGGGAAGACAGGTAACAGTGTGTGCTTACAAGTAATAACTGAGGAGATAGATAGCACTTAAAAGTTAGGCAAAAGGAAGGAATCAAGAAGAGTCAGACATAACATGAAGTACGAGCTTGTAGGATTAGAAGGTAGTAGAAGGGAGATTTTAGCACCAGAAACAGATATGAAGGATGGGATGGAGCAAGTAGGATACGGGAGAAAAGAGAAGGGCAAGAGTTCTTGTTGGATTGAACAGGGAGTAAAGATAAGCGCATACCTTTTGCTCTAAAAGAGCATGTCCACATTGCAGCAGGGATACAACCTATAGCTTGTGTAGACATATCCACACCAGTTGTACTCTAGCTAGTTTCCTAAAAAAATCAGTGAGGATGAGGCAGCACCAGCAAGTACATACATAGGGAAATGCGGGGGTGAGAAAGGGGAAGCTTGGATAAACCATGTTGAAGCCCGTGCTGCTGCATCATCACTGCTGGTTTTAGCAAGTTAGCTATAGCACATCTAGCGTGGGTACATCTACATAAGCGCCAAATCATACCCACAGCTGCAGTGTAGACAAACCCTGACTTAAAAAGCAAGGCATGGAGACTGGCTGTTTAATCAAGAAAAAATAAGAGTTTCAAAAAGACAAGCTACCCTAATGGAGGACAGTCAATTCCTGCCAAAACATAGTAAGAATATTTAGGTCTGTAGTGCACTAAGTTACATGAAATTTCAATAATCAGGGACTTCCCACAGATGTCCAAACTTAGTGACGCAAAAAACAATGAGGGAAAATAAAGCAAAAGTGGCCAGATCTTTATTATTTTTGCAATCTATGTTGTAGTTGCGCTGACAGACACCAATCTATATTGGAGTCCATTATACTAGATACTACATAAACAGTAAAGTTCAGTTCCTCCCTCAAAAAGCTTGCAATCTCATTTGAGCAGTATGCCATAAGTGAATGTGTGTTCATCTACACCGGAATTTTCAGTCATGGTCTAACAAGTGTTGATAACTACATATTAACTAACACAACTGTAATTTCTACCATAGACACTTCATGAACATTTGTTTCAGGACATGAACATTTGTTCCCAGTTGTGCTCAATTTCAAATACAGTTAACTACAAAATTCAAGTCTAAATAAATCCTATGACAAGCAAAAGGAGGAGGGAGCATAAGGGAAACAAATAAGATCATGTGGTTAGCTACTGCACAACTTTTTGGTCTCTAATCTTGACATCAAATCACTGACAGGAAAGACAGACACTTGGTATTTTTCCATTCTGAAAGATGAGAATGTTGTATAACTGCAATAAAAATTGTTGTATTTTCCTTTACATTAAGATCTCTCAGGCAAAAAAAAGCAGACAAATAATAGAATAAAAAACAGAGACTAAAGCTCCAAACTGTGGTATATGAGACCCTGATCCTAAAAAGATTTCCTAAGGGAAAGCTTCTTGGGTTTTATCCATTTACAGTTTGGTGGTTTTTGTTTTGTTTTAGTGTTCCTCTGGTCTGGAAGGTTTGAAGGCAGAAAAACTTGTAAAAAAAAATACTTTGAGATATATGTTAGAAATACATTAAAGTTTCAGTTTTCCTGAACCAGGGCCGGCTCCAGGGTTTTGGCTGCCCCAAGCAGCCAAAAAAAAAAAAGCCGCGATTGCGATCTGCAGCGGCAATTTGGCGGGAGGTCCTTTGCTCCCAGCGGGAGTGAGGGACTGTCTGCCGAATTGCCGCCGAATACCTGGACGTACCGCCCTTCTCCGGGGCGGCCGCCCCAAGCACCTGCTTGCCAGGCTAGTGCCTGGAGCCGGCCCTGCCTAGAGGCAAGAATGTGGAATGATGGAAAGGGTTGGGTTCTGAACTGACACAGGGAAGAATGGTCTGCCATTTTGTCTTATCTCTACAGGCGTACCAGATTCTTCAGTTGCAATGAACTTCTCATATTTGCTTAGGATACATACAAAACTGTCCCCTATTTAAACACTCATATATTTTGGCCTGCTCAAATGAATATTACTTGCTCATCTATTCCACCCTTTACCTTGTTGAATTTTCTTCTCCTTGTGTAACATGACAATGTTGCAGTATAAGTGTTCTTATGATAAAGTAATCAACCTCAGCTCAAGATAAACTGTGCTTTAAAAAAAAGCTTCATGTACCTGTAAAATTGGAATGATGGGATAGAGGGCCTCAATAAACTTGTTCCAGGTGAGTGCTGTCATCATCAATCGCCCCTGCAGGAGATACAGTAGAATGGCCTTGGCAGCAGAGTTCACCTGTTCAACAACAAAGAATAAAATAATGTAATAAAGAAAGAAGAAAGTGACTAGGCCAATTTGTTGATCCCACAGTATGAAATTAAGCTGTGCTTTCTAAAATAGATTTTGAAGGAGAAAACATCTGTAATTAAATGTAATCAATATGCACTAGACTCTATTACTTGCTAGTTTAGTATTGTCTTCCACATTTGAGCTTAGATTGCAAAAGACCCTTACAGGAGACCACAGAGAGGGAACAAGCAAGGAGTTACTTCTCCCTTATACAGTTCGTGCAAGGACTTGCAACCAGGGGCGGCTCTATGTATTTTGCCGCCCCAAGCACGGCAGTCAGGCGGCTTTCGGCAGCGTGCCTGTGGGAGGTCCGCTGGTAACACAGATTCGGCGGCATGCCTGCGGGAGGTCCGCCGGTCCCGCAGCTTTGACGTACCCGCCGCCGAATTGCTGCCAAAGCCGCGGGACCAGCGGACCTCCCGCAGGCATGCCGCCGAAGGCTCCCTGACTGCCGCCCCCACAGCGACCAGCAGGCCGCCCCCCGCGGCTTGCCGCCCCAGGCACGTGCTTGCTGCACTAGTGCCTGGAGCCGCTCCTGCTTGCAACCCTTAGTCTCTGAGCTTAGATGGTATAATTCCCTCCATTCATCCCAAAAGGGCAAGAGGGGAGGCCATTGTTCATTCCACAGAGCAGGTTGGTTGCACCAAAGGTAGCAGGCTCAATCATTCCAAATGATGGTTCAAAATTGAGCCAACTTGTGCACATAGCCATGAAGGGAGGTATTGCTTTTCCTGAAACAACTCCTCTGCAACCAGTACATGTGGCAACACAACTCTGTACCACCTCCTATTTACACTAGTGATTAAATGCCACAATTAGACTCTTGAAGTTTTAATGCACTTCATATTCTTTTCAAATACTAATGAATCTTTCCAAGCACTGAAAGTATTATTCATTCAGAGAAATGAGTCACTATGAACTCAGACACCTATTGGCCTCTTTCTTACTTTCCTTCAGTCTCTGGCTTTATACAACAAGTTCTCTTTCCCTTCTTATTTGACTGTACTTCTCTGGAACATTTAATTCTCAATCTGCCGTGACATACTGTTTTTTCCCCAGAGTGATTTAAAGCTATTTGCATGACCATTTGTCTTTCTTCAAGAAAATAGTCAAAATTACTCCTCAAACACTACTAAAGATAGCAAGTTGTTTGTGTTTCTCAAACAAAGCAAGCTAAGGCTATGTCTGCCCTACAGACTTTTGATGACATAACTACATCGGTCAGGGGTGTGAAGAGTGTGATCCCTTATCAGCACAGCTGTTCAGGCAGAAGTCCTCAGTGTAGACACAGCTAAACTGACAAAGCTGCACTTTTACTGGTATAGCTTGTTTTGTTTCTTTTCTATACACGCATCTTCCCCAATAGGCATGTTTTGCTGGCACAGTTTATCAGTAATTCTACACCAGTAAAGTGTACACATGGCCTAAGACCCGCATAACACTTGCAACAATCACCAATAACTATATATGTTTCAAAGAGTTTAAGCGTTGAATGCTATTTTTGCTCTAATGGCAACAAGGAGAAACACTATCTTCTGAAAGCCCAGCCTTCTTTACACTGTAAAGACCTATCAAAGCTTTCAGGCGGTTTATGTAGCAAAAGGTAGATGCTCACTCCCTCCAAACAACAACAAAAACATTTAACAGCCATAGCAGATAACCATAACTCACTAACTTATCCTTCACAGAATGAGGTTCAGCATAGGAAATTCTTAGACTCTACATGGGAATCCAGGGATCTTCTGTTAAGTCACCCTGATGTTAAGTGCTTGAAAGCTTAAAGCTGAAACTTAACTTAAATAATGAAGTGCATCAATACACCCAAACCCCAGGAAAAGTGTAAGTCTAGATCTTATCTAAGTGTATATATTTTATTAGAAGGATGCTTAGGAAAAGTGTAAGAATGCTACCTGTTTAAAGGTAAAAAGAACAGCATCAATTCAAGAGCATATATATGAGCACCTCTACCCCGATATAACACGACCCGATATAACATGAATTCAGATACAACGCAGTAAAGCAGCGCTCTGGGGGGGCGGGGCTGCACACTCCGGCGGATCAAATCAAGTTCGATATAACGCGGTAAGATTTTTTGGCTCCCGAGGACAGCGTTATATCAGGGTAGAGGTGTACACGTTCCAAGTCCGATAATTTCAGCACAATTTAAATTATATTTCCAAAACTAAGATTCAAATTGCCATGTGATTCTCATTTCATTAAGCAAAATGAACTGGAGTCATTTTTAAAGAAACATCTAAATAAGAGAAATCACAGTACAGTAAAAAGCTTTGTTATCCAGCATGTTGGGGAAATGGGGTGTGCCAGTTAGTCAAAAATTCCGGTTAACAAAGAGTTACACTTATCAATGGAGGGAGGGAGTTTGGGTGCGGGAGGGGGCTCAGGGCTAGGGGCTGGTGAGTGAGATGAGGTGTGGGGCACAGGCTCTGGGAGGGAGTTTGGGTGCAGGAAGGGGCTCAGTGCAGAGGATTGGGGCACAGGAGAGCTTTTGGGGTGCCGGATCTGGCCGGCGCTTACCTCAGGTGGCTCCCCGGAATCGGCAACATGTCTCTGCTGCTCCGAGGCAAAGGCTCAGCCAGGCAGCTCTGCACGCTGCCTCTGCCCACAGGCGCCGCCCCCGCCCCGCAGCTCCCATCGGTGTGGTTCCTGGCCAATGGGAGCTGCGGAGCCAGTGATCGGGGCATGGCATTGGCAATGCATAGAGCCCTCGTGGCTGTTTCTCCGCCTAGGAGCAGCAGGGACATGTCGCCGCTTCTGGGGAGCCTGGAAGGGAGCCTGCCAGCCCCCTGCCAACTGGACTTTTAATGGATATCAGAAATGCCGGTTTCTAGAGCTTTCTGGTAGGTAAAGCGCCGGATAACACAGCTTTTACTGTACTTGCTCTTTTACAGTATTAGAAAACCCATGCACAAAATGTATATATTGCAACAAAATTTTACTTAAGCCTCTTAAAGGTATTAATCTTTTAAAGAATGCTTTTAAGCAAATTTGCAGCTAAAGAAAGCTGTTAAATGTTGCTTACATATAGCTTTAAGAGAATCCTTAACCATCGACAGACAACAGTACAAATCCAAATCTACTAGAAAGTAGGTACTACTACATTGATTTCAACTAAATTTCAATTTATTTCAATTAATTTACATCAGTTCTAAATTAGATCCAGGGAATGAATATAAATTATGAACCCAATCCTTCAAACATTTATACAATAAGCCAGGGGTTGGCAACCTATGGCATACATGCCAAACACGACACGCAAGCAGATTTTGAGTGGCACGCTGCTGCCTGCCGCGGTCCCGGCCCCCAGCCCCACTCAGCCTCCCCCCGCCCACCGCTCTCCCCTGCGGGGGCAGGAGACAGAAGCTTGAGCTTGGTCCTGCAGGAGCCAAGCCTCCTCCCTCCCCCGCTTCTTCCCCCAGCGTGGTGCTTTCCTGCCCCTCTTCCTCTCCTTCCCTGCGCCGATCAGCTGATGGCCTTCAGAGGGGGAGGGGGATGAGTGGCAGCATGCTCGCTGCTCCGTAGAGGAGGCAGAGAAGAGGTAGGGACAGGACCTTGGGGAAGGGGGTGGAAGAGGGCATATCCCTTCCAGCCCCCTGCCATGAGCCGCTCAGGGCAGGGGGCTGGGAGCACTCCCACGAGCCGAGCACCCCAGCCCTCTGCCCTGACCCCTGAACCCCCCGCACACCCAGCCTTCTGCCCTGCACCTCCACACACACCCCCAGCCCTCTGCCCTGACCCCCGAACCCACACACACAGCCTTCCGCCCTGCACCCCCACACCTCCCAGCCCTCTGCCCTGACCCCTGAACCCACACACACACACACAGCCTTCTGCCCTGCACCCCCCACACGCTCCCAGCCCTCTGCCCTGACCCCCCCACACACCCAGCCCTCTGGCCTGACCCCTGAACCTCCCCCAGGTCTGGGGTCCCGGCTGCCGGACCCTTGCCAGCCGGCATCCCGGCCACAGGCCCCGCTAAGCCCGGCCTAGGTGAACAGAACCCCAGGCTGGCAGCGGGCTGAGCAGGCTGGCGGTGTAAGATCAGCATTTTAATTTAATTTTAAATGAAGCTTCTTAAACATTTTGAAAACCTTGTTTATTTTACATACAACAATAGTTTAGTTATATAATATAAATTTATAGAGAGAGACCTTCTAAAAAACGTTACAATATATTACTGGCACGCGAAACCTTAAATTAAAGTGAATAAATGAAGACTTGGCACACCACTTCCGAAAGGTTGCCTACCCCTGCAATAAGCACATGGGTAGTTCCTTTTCTTTTAAGCAGAACTATTCACATGCTTAAATTTAAGCAAACTTAAGAGTGTTTGATGAATCAGGACCTAAGATTATTTGCTATTAACGTTATACTAGTACTTAGAGTATTATTTTGCAAATTGATATTTTGCAAGTCAGGATAATAAGATTAAAAACAAAACAAAACAAAACATTCCTCTTTACTGTATCTTCCCAATAAAATCAATGCATTAGAGAAGATTTTTATCTAGTGATATAAACCAGATTAATTTCATCTGTATTTTAATACACGTACAGGAAAGAATCCTTTGTACAGCTTCTCTGTATATACAGCTTTTCAGTATGCAAGAAACTAAGCAATGTAATTATTAACTTTATTTCTCGGTTTATTATTACGTTCTCAGTAAAAAGTACTTTTAACTCTTTTGTTACAATACCTGAAGAGAAGTTAAAATTATCTTTCCATCTCCCAAGACTGAAAACTCCATTAACGATATTGAGATGGACCATTCCTTCATGCATAAATGTCAACCCATAAGATTATTTTAAATATTGTACCTCATTTTTGGACTCCTGGAGGCCAAATGTAGAGACTTCATATAAAACCTTTGGATGAAGAAGAAAGTGAACTCCATGACAAATTGAAGACACAGGTTTTGTGACATTATGGATACCCAAACATTCCTAGAAAAAAAAGTAAATGGTTAATTTCTAAATTCAAGTAAGTTCCCATTTCTATACCTTATCTTGCAGATGCTATTTCTCACTTTGCGTGTTTCAGGGATAAGGACTATGCTAAAACGGCCCCAATTACCATGCAAAGTATAAGCATGCAGGAGCTACAGAATAAATGTTGGTGCTACTGTTGCTTCATAAATTTATATGACAATACAAATATGTTATTCTTTACAGGTTGTTGCTTTCCCCCTTTCCTGCTGTGACAACTTGGTAACTCAATTCTCATTTGAGGTTAATTGGGCATTTCCTGAGCATTTCAGAGGACCACAGTCCTGAAAGCAGAGCACTACGGAAGTAGACACCTTTGCCTCCTGACTGAGAATCCCAAGCAAAGTAGGCTGTAGACACTGATCCTTCATGAACTCTTTTTAAAGGTTGAACGTCATTTCAACTTTCTGGAATGGTCCATGTGAAATTCCTAAATATAAAACCAGAGGGGGGTTTACTAAAAGAAGATTTAGTAAAAAGAATCAGAAACTAAATATACAATATGCATCTCATCCAGTATGCATATATTTTCCCAAACTCTGCAGAAGCTAGATTAGACAAATATAATCCATGTATTAGAAAACAGGGGGGGGGGGGGGGTGAGAGAGAGAGAAAGACCAAGGAAGAAATTCTGGCTCTTCTGAAGTCAATGGAGTACTACCATCAACTACAATGGGAACAGAATTTCACCAAAATTCCTTAAAGGTACCCTACAAAGGAAAAGATAGAATACTACTCTTTACAATATGTATCATGACCTGGAGAAAAGTTTTTGTCCTTTTGTTGTTCGCATCAAAAATTAGTTTTTGACTACCCTAGATGATGGATAAGTGGAGAATTAGTAGGATTATGACATCACAGATTCTATGAAAGTGAAAATAAAAAACAATTGAGAAGTTACCTGATTTTATTCAAACTCCTTAAACTTTTGTTTTTTGTGAATATATATTTAATGCAAACATTTGGGACAGGTTTTGGAGTGTGAAAAGTGATTAAAAATAGTAGTTTGAATATTATTTGTATTGTGGTAATGCCTAGGTACCTAAGTCACAGATAAGGACCACAGTGTGCGATGCACTGTGCAAACGGAAGACAAAGATCTCTCTGGGGCAGGAACTGAGGGGTTTTTTGTTTGAGGAAAGGATTTCCATCTGTTAACAAGTACAATGATGTTTGATTTTTAACTTCTGTCTGTGAAACTCAACGCAGATATTATAAGTTAAATGAACCACTCAGTGACACACATGTACAACCAATGCCTTCAGTTGGATTGCACAAATATAAATGATTGAAACTTAGTAAACAGTTCTGTTCATAGAGAAAACAAATCCATAATTCTCTCTGCCTGTTGTGTTGTTTTGGAAGAGTTAACATTTAGACAGAATTGTAAAAAGCAGTAAAAATATATTTGTCACTAAAGTGAACAAATACAACTCTGAATACAAGCAGGAAGTAAGCTTTTAAGTAAGAAGTTGCCATTTCTACTTAGTCACTTTTCAGAATACAGCTACGTTTTACAGAATTCGCAACTCTATCCCTTTGGCTAAAGGACGAGAAACTCCTTATCAAACCACATGTATGAGTCACCCATAAAACATATCCACAGAAAAATGAAGAGATAAGATTTAATATTCCTGATATTTTTAAAGTCAAAATTAGGTACATACATGTAAACAAAAAGGTTGACTTGTCTTAAATTAAACACTTTAAACAGGGTGTTTAAGTCATAAAGAAGAAAAAGAACACAAACGATTTTTTGTTGTTTTTTCAGGTCATCTATTAGTCTAAAGAGATCCTTCATCAATTACTTGAATATAGATTCACAAAATATGTTTGCGTCTTTATTAATACTTTCAGTAAACTTTTTATATAAATAAAGCTTTCCTAGAAGAGCTGTCAACTCAAATGACATTGCACTAATGCACAAGGACCAAGAAGTGAAAATGATCAGAAACAAAAGTGAACCTACCAAGTCTAGCTTCAGTATCCAAGCTAATTAAACTGCATAACTCATTTGTGATCTAAAATTAATTTAAATATCACGTTTTAAGCTGTTATAAGGGAGGTAAAATTAATGAGATGCAGGCTATTGAGAGGGTTTTTGGAAAAAAAGCTAAACACATTATTTTGATTTTTCAAACAATATGAATCCCAGACTCCATGAACCCCTGCCACTATATGTAGTATGATCTATAGCCAAACCAGTTAAACATCACTCTTTTACAAATAAAACATCAATCTTCAAATCCAAACCAATATATAGCAGACTGGAAACAGACTAAACTGTAAAACCACTGATAAATGACAAAAAAAATCCACATTTTCTTCAAAGAAAACATTACAAAACCCATATGTAGCTCTAACCTTAACAATTTCCAGACAGCAATGGTAAGCTTCAGTTTTTATATTCAGCAGAGGATGGGACAACAGATGGAGAAGCACCTTCTGACTCTCTGCCTGCAGCAATGGGTTAGCCTGGGCAGGCTTCCAGCTACAAGTGGAAACAGTTAAATATCCAAGATAAATTAGCTGCTATACAGTTTGTTGTACCATATTGATAAACATGCTTGTTTTACAGAGTAAGACATGGAGGACTTCTGCAAAATTTATCATGACATCCAGTGTACTGCAGGGCACACAGGCAACATTCCTTCTGAAGTGCAGATGGTCATCCTGAAGAAGAAATGACTCAATATACAAAGAGTTCAGAAGTCATTTTGAATTTTCCTCCAACATTGTAAAACTGCAACTTATTATACTTATATTCACATTTGTGCACATTTCATTTAAGTTTACCTTGATATAATGTGGCACTATAGCTGACCAGACTAGTAATCCTGGTTGGGAAATTTGAAAAATGTAAAAATATTGTGATATTTTTCACATTTTAGTTATGTTTAAGTTGTATAAATCTGGCACATGATCAAAACAACGTACGTATAAGTGAGCCAACATAACTAAAACTGCAAAGTCGATCTCAAGAATGCAATGGATACTGAAAAAAGGAGCACAACTTTTTTAAGTGATTCCTTAGCACTAATAGGTAGTGACAAATCCCCTAGCAGTAATAAACATTTATCAGATATAAACCTAATTAGTAGCAGAAAATAGAGGAATTCACATTTTCTGACAGGCAGCATGAAGAGAAATGTCTCTTCGGACTATGAAATTTGTTGTTTCCTGCCTTCATAACTTGCTCACAATTGTCAGAAACCAGTTTTCCAAAGAAACTACGTATGTTAAAATGAAAAGAGTCAGGGGCAGAGGGTGAATCCTGGGCTCGGGGAGGCTAGTCCCCAGCCTGGCCCACCCCTTCTGCTCAAGGTCCCACCCATCCCACTCTGCTACCTCCCACCAGAACCCCGTCCCGAGGCCCCAGACCACCTGAGTGCCCCAGGCCCCAGGTGGGTGGCACCCCTCCAAGCCCCGGAGCGCCGGGTGGGTGGCATATCCCCCACCAAGCCCCGGAGCGCAAGGCAGGTGATCAGAGGCCCCTCCCCCCCCAAGTCCCGGAGCGCTGGGCGGGTGGGCAGCACTCCCCGCCCCACAAGCCCCAGAGCGCTGGGTGGCACTCCCCCACACAAGCCCCAGAGCGCTGGGAGGGAGGCACAGCACCCAGCACCAGTACACTGAGTGGGCAGTGTGGCTCCCCCACCCAGCCCCAGAGTGCCAGGTGGCGTGGCATGCCATCCCGCCCCAAAAACTGGACAGACTGGCAGCGCAAGCACCAGCTCCCATCGCCCAGGGTCCCTGGCCGGCACCAGCCCCAGCCCGGGCCTCTGCCCATGGGGGAGAATTGCAGAGCCCCAACAGGAAGCAGGAGATGGTCTGGGGGCAGAGCGAGGGTGGGACCACACAAGGCACAGCATCCCCCGGTCTTTGATACCAGCTGGCCATGAAAAGAATTTTGAAGTATAACTAGCCACCTGAGATTTGAATTTCATACCAAGACTACAATGCAGGATCTCCTTTTCAGGAAGCACAGGCTAGTAGAAATATTTACGTATTGTACGTTTAAAAAAAGATATTTGGTAAATAAGCTCCCATTGGAATTTACAACATAAGAAAGAGTTTCCTCTAAACATTATGCTAGCAGAACAACTGCAGTAAAAAAGTTTTAAAAAAATCATCTCTGGAAAATATCCAAAATGGGGATCAGAGCAGAAGTCAGTCAAAAGGGGAAGGAGGGACAACAGCCCAGGAGAGAGAAAGTGTACCAGAAAAGTTTTAAGGGCTACTCCCCAAATTCCTCATTATCACATTTAAGCTTCAAATGCAAAATTATGCCAGGTTGTCCTTAAACAAGTCTCCTTAAAGTTACTTTCTAATCTGTTTTCAACTAATGCCAGAGTTAAAATGGTGGCTTCGACTTTCAAATACATTGAGATGCCTTTTTAAAAAAAAAAAAAAATCCAAATGCTCTACCCCTTTTTGTAATTAGTTTAGTGACAAAACTTTGCACAGCTCTTTTCTTTTAAGATACGGCTGGATAAATTAATGATGGGAACAAGACCATAATCTAGAATGAGTAAAGATCCCACACTTTACCTGCAACATATAGGACACAGTTCTTCTATACAAAGAAAACAGTGTACTTCCTCAAACAGTAATAATTTAAAATAATAATTTATTTACATATTCAAGCAAATATGGATGATTTCCTGAAGCACGGGAAAGTGCTGATGATAAGGAAGGCTATTTAGGGCCTGATCTGCCAATTCCACTAGTTCAAAGAAGTTTTTTTCTCCCTAAAAAATAAAAATAAAAAAATAAATAAAGGCAATTATTAATGTTAATTTAAAAAATAAGCTACTTCTATACATTCTGAAAAATTACATTCAATAGAAAATTTTGTGGTATCCACTAATTACATCTTGCCAGGCTCAGTCTCCTTCTGCAATGGAAACAACACCATTCCATGTGGTTAACCAGGATTACAAGTTACAGTTACTATTAAATACTTTTAAAACAAATTACAACAATGTGATCAATTGTCCATGTTAGCGAGTACAAATGCCCATGTTTAGGGTTTGATCTTGTGGTCTGCTAAATACCTCGCAGGTGCTAAACTTCCTCAGTTCCCATTAACTTCAATACGAACAGCGGGTGCCCAGCATTTTGCAGCATTAGGACCATAACACATCAGAGCATCTCAAAATATTCCTGAGCCCTTAATATTTAAGCTATTTTAATAATGAAATATGCCCTTCAAGACTACAGTAAAGATCAATATGTGTTTTCTTAACTGGGGTCTATAAAGTATTACACTGTTAATCCAGATTACACTGGTCTACAATTTTTGAGAAGTCGTCTGCTTCAGAGATAAAATGTGCTATTTATGTATTTTGATGTGCTGAATTCAAATATGACAATTAAAACAACTGATTAGCTACTGTTTCTAAGATATTTAAGTTTTTACATTTTATGTCTATGTATATTGTGTAGATAGTAGTTTTAATCATAAATCGTAAACCTAGGTCTTTTCATGTGTTTATGGTTGCTTTACATGATAATATTTCACCTGTCCTGTTTATGGAACACTTTAAAAATCAGCAAAAGCGTTATATAAATCAAATTTATTATGAAACAAAAGGCAAAAAACTATTATGTACATAGTTTAGTCCTATTCAGTGTCTACTCTGCGCTTCTTGGCTTGTCTCTTGTATTCATTAAATGGAGCATCTCTTGTCACTGTCCAGCAATAGTCTGCAAGCATTGATGGGCTCCATTTGCCCTGATAGTGTTTCTCCATTGTTGCAATGTCCTGGTGAAATTGCTCGCCGTGCTCGTCAATCACTGCTCCGCAGTTCGGTGGAAAAAAATCTAGATGAGAGTGCAAAAAATGTATCTTTAGTGACATCTTGCAACCAAGGCTTTTGTATGCCTTGAGGAGGTTTTCCACCAACAACCTGTAGTTGTCTGCCTTGTTGTTTCCGAAAAAATTTATTGCCACTAACTGGAAGGCTTTCCATGCCATCTTTTCCTTGCCACACAGTGCATGGTCAAATGCATCATCTCGAAGAAGTTCACGAGGACCAACAAAGACACCTTCCTTTATCTTAGCTTCACTTAATCTTGGAAATTTTCCACTGAGGTACTTGAAAGCTGCTTGTGTTTTGTCAATGGCCTTGACAAAAGTTCTTCATCAGACCCAGCTTGATGTGTAAGGGTGGTAACAAAATCTTCCTTGATTCAACAAGTGGTGGATGCTGAACACTTTTCCTCCCAGGCTCCAATGACTGTCGGAGTGGCCAATCTTTCTTGATGTAGTGGGAATCTCTTGCACGACTATCCCATTCGCAGAGAAAACAGCAGTACTTTGTGTATCCAGTCTACAGACCAAGCAAGAGAGCAACAACCTTCAAATTGCCTCAAAGCTGCCACTGATGTTGGTCATACTTTATGCACCTCAAAAGCTGTTTCATGTTGTCATAGGTTTCCTTCATATGGACTGCATGACCAACTGGAATTGATGGCAAAACATTGCCATTATGCAGTAAAACAGCTTTAAGACTCGTCTTCGATGAATCAATGAACAGTCTCCACTCATCTGGATCGTGAACGATGTTGAGGGCTGCCATCACACCATCGATGTTGTTGCCGGCTACAAGATCACCTTCCATGAAGAAGTATGGGACAAGATCCTTTTGACTGTCACAGAACACGGAAACCCTAACATCACCTGCCAGGAGATTCCACTGCTGTAGTCTGGAGCCCAACAGCTCTGCCTTACTCTTGGATAGTTCCAAATCCCTGACAAGGTCATTCAGTTCACCTTGTGATATGAGGTGTGGTTCAGAGGAGGAGGACGGGAGAAAATGTGGGTCTTGTGACATTGATGGTTCAGGACCAGAAGTTTCATCCTCTTCCTCGTCTGATTCAAGTCAGAATGATTCTGGTGCATCAGGAACCGGCAGTCCTTCTCCAGGGGGTACGGGGCGTATAGCTGCTGGAATGTTTGGATAATGCACAGTCCACTTTTTCTTCTTTGACACACCTTTCCCCACTGGAGGCACCATGCAGAAGTAACAATTGCTGGTATGATCTGTTGGCTCTCTCCAAATCATTGGCACCGCAAAAGGCATAGATTTCCTTTTCCTGTTCAACCACTGGCAAAGATTTGTTGCACAAGTGTTGCAGCATATGGGTGGGGCTCACCTCTTGTCCTGATCTCCAATTTTGCAGCCAAAATAAAGGTGATAGGCTTTCTTAACCATAGTGGTTATACTGGGCTTTTGTGATGCAAAGTCACTTCACCACAAACATAGCAGAAGTTATCTGCACTGTTCACACAAGTACGAGGCATCTCTGCTCACTTTGGCTAAACAGAGATGTGTCCCTTTGCAAAATCAAACACTGACAAATAAGAGAGCACGACACAGTATGATTTCTAGAGCTGATATAGGGCAATTTGTTCAGCAGAATGATGTAAGCTTCGTTATGATTGCATCATCCATGACTTCTAGGAATAACATGATGCAATTCGTATCATGTATGACGCAATACTGGCTTCAGATTGCATCATTCATTGTTTTGCCTAAAAAGCAAGTACTGTCCAAACCCAGTCATAGATTTATTCATAGATCCAGTCAAAGATGTATTTTAGTCATTTCTGGTTTAAATTGAGATCCCTTCCCTTTATAACTCACTTATCCTCCGCCATTCCCAAGTCCAGGGTCGTATATACTGACCCAATAGCATATCTTGAAAACTAGAGCCAATCAACAATTTTAAGCATCATTTTCGTTCTCAGTGACCCAGAAGCATTTTGGCTGTAGAGCAGTGTTATCTGTACTAGAACTAACTTTATTAATCTCATCAAAACATAAAATTATATTTTTGTACATTTGTTAAGGCTAACCCTTTAGAGTTAGGTATTAAATATGAATCATTTAAACTTTAATTTTAAGAGCTAGTTAAGTTGAATGTTAAGTACAAGGACATAAATTCAGTTTCTGAATCTGTGTATGTAACTGATGAATAAACTCAGCATTCTAACTACATGATGATGCTTCTGTCCACAAATAACATTAGACTTCTTTGGTACTGTGCCTGATGTAACTTCTCTCTATTGCCTTTATTAATGGAACAAGGAATGTAGTAGTCTGTACAAACAGAAACAACTTTATACTGGGTCATGGAAGAGGACATGTTAGTACCACACTGGAATCATTTAACACTATAAAACACATTTATATCCTTAACAAGAAGACAAGAAATAGAGTACCTAATGGAGTAAATGTCCATAAAACACATGAAGACAACAATGATATCTCTCTCAAAATTAGCAGCATAATGAGCGTCGAAAGGTCTTTACCTAGTTGTTAGTGCCATCTTATTTGGACTGCTTGGAATATAAAATGTACTAAGTTATTTCAAATAGTGCAAATTACTTTACAGCATTTTTTCCTTTAAAATATACTATTCTTACTTTCATACCTTTCTGGTTATAAATTCACAAAGCAATACCCCCTTAATTTTTCGTCCTGCATTTGCCAGATTTTCTCAACTTTCTGGTTGCTATTAAGTGAAACTGATTGTTACCCTCATGTCAGACAAGTACACATATCAACACAGGACAAGGAATATTCTCACACCTAAATATTTTGGTCTCTAGTTTTTTGTTTGTTTTTAATTTTCAAAAGGCTTTTCAGTATAGTTTGTATACCAGAATTCAATACCTCCTTATGGACATCCATCATAAAGTTACAGGTGCAGTCAATTGAATGAACAGCCTCTGCAGCTTGTTTATAAATACTGTAGTTCTCAGAATTCATCTGCTCCAAATAGGCTGCCACAGACTCATGAATACTTGGATATTCCAAGGAGAATGGCATGTCCAAGGAAAGAAGAAATAAAGCAGTCACCAAGCTCTCTGGTAACACTTTGCTGGCCTTGAGAAAAGTGGAGCAGGGAAAAAAAGGGAAAAATTAGTATAAACATTAGCTATTAAATTCAACTTTTGAATTATTTAACAAGTGCAATTCTCAATGCTGCTATTTAGTATTAAAAAAAAATAGAAGATCTGAAAAGTGACTTCCAAATTATACAACTTCGAGCAGATGGAGACCTTTTAGGAAAAATTGGAGGGGAACCTATAGGTGTAAGTTAGTGCTGAAGTAATATGTATAGTCCAGCTGTGGGACTGGATCCTCCACTAATTTGTTAAATTTTGTCTAATTAGTAACCACCAGATTGTAACACAGACTCAATTATTTCTGTAGCCTCTTGCCCTTTATAATGTTATCATTACAGGTATCTTTATAATCCCTAAAATACTTGTAGCTTTACAATTGCATATTGTTGCAACATATTACCAGATGAGAACTTGCTCTGATTGCAATAAGTGGTAACTCTGCTGAAATTAGTAATTCAGAGTCTGAAAGCTACATTGCTCAACTCCTGTCAATACACAAGATAAAAAATAAACAAACAAAAAACCATTTGCTGGACACAAAATGATAGTAATAAAAATGGTGTTTATACAAAAACTGATATATATGTACAATTTTTAGGGACTAGAGAGAAGGCATATACATTAAATAGTACACTATAATTCATGGTAAATCATATTTGTATCAGTTAAATGATCCTCCTAGACAATTAATGTTAAGTTGCAAAACTTCTGGAAAAAAAACAAAGTTACACTGCAGAGCAAAGCAGTGAAAAATTGTTTAAATCGAAACAAGTCGTCATTAAATATAAACCAAAAACTTCCCAGGGTTTCTAAAGACTCCATTCCTAAATAGAGCTCCAATTTGTTATACTGTCTACAATTTATAGATAATTGCAGGGCTGTTTATCATGATGTAATTATTCTTTGCAAACAGTAAAAGTTTAAGGTTACTGCAAAATATAAAGTATTATCATGGCATATAATGGTCCAGGCATTAGCAAAAGTTCAAGTGTCTTAATATATACAGCAAGTGAAGCAAAAATAATTCTATCTGAAGTGTTCAATTTGCTATTAACAAGCAGAGGGCAGCATAGTCTTGCAAACCACACAACTCTTGGAATAGCTTGAAAAACACAGCAGTGATAAAATTATGCTTTTGTATAAGTAGCACAGTGCTAGTGGCAGTCACGAGGAATTAAAGACTCTTCAAGAGTAAGTACTATTTACGTGATAATGCTGCTCCACCCTACATTCCAATGGCCAACTGCCAACAGAGAGTCTTCTTGCTCAAAGCCACTTGCTCCTGCTCACCGTGACCCAGAGCAGGACCTCTACTGCTCATCTTAGACATGAATGAACATACTGCTCATGAAACTATATCATGACTTAAGGTGAAATGTGACACTTCATGACTCTTCCTTGCTCTCCAAAACACTCACCCACACTTGTGTTCTCATTCCAGGAGCTGAGAGAAAGAAAGAATGTTGGGTTCTGTCCAAAAAACATGTGGAAAAAGTTCACCAAAAAAATCTATCCTTAGCAGAAATTGAAAACTGCAACAGACCTTTGCCAAAGGCCCTTGCAAGCTTAAAAACTGAGCAGGTGGTGGAGGTGGGTATTCTATTCCATGATCATACCACCTCAGCAATCCACCAGGTTCCCTTTCCTGCCAACAAGCTGTGTTACCAGCACCAACCACCAAACATCTTAGGAAAGTACCTCTTTGTACTCTCCTAGTATACAAAGACAAAACAAGGCTACTTTTTAAAAATCCATAAAAACATTAACAATAATCAGTTCTTTACTAACTTTGTTTCCCCCTCACCTTTTCTACAGGGAGAAGTGTTTGCAATAGTCGCACGGTGAAAAGTGAAATGCTAATAAATGCCATTCTGTGGTGCACTAACATCAGCTCAGGCTGCTCTGAGCTGATGTTACTTTTGTGGTAGGATATGGTTTCTCCAAGTGAACCCAGGACCATAAGCAGCTTATCTTTCTGCAAGTGAAAACAAAAGATACAATATAAATTCCTATCAACAAAAAGAATCATCACCAATCATTCTCTATTATAGCAGTACCTTTACAAGAACAAAAGTGAAATATTTATATAAGTACTACAACTAAGCAAAGTGTCAACATTCTATTATTATTCTTTATATTATTCAGAAATACAACAAGTTGAACTGTATTTTGGCATTTAAACAGAAATGTGCTGAAAAGTTCTAGAACATTTTTTAGAGATTCTGAACACTAGTTTGCGGATTTGAGGTGTTTTATTTTATTTTTAAGAAAAATAATCCAATTAGTTCCTGTTTTGATCTTCTATCACTCTGTAATATTTGCATAAACACATTTTGAAGTCTGTTTCAATACTAGAAACATTAGGATCTAATTTAAATCGGTGAATGTCTGCTTTATCCTAGTAAGTCAAAAAGGGAGTCTTGAGAACATCAAAAGTTTCTGTTATGTCTACTAGCCCTACCAGGAAACAATAAGAGATTTCTAGAACTGCTTAGAGTCTAGCGCAGAAGAGGAATGGAGATCACTACCAGATGAAATCAGCTCTTTGGATGTTGAGAGAGAGAGGAATGGATTTAATTGTGAATCGTTAGTAAAGCTTGGTTTGCTAGAATCTGGAAGGTGGGAACGGTATCTGATACCTAGCTATATAACTGAACCGAACAATAATTCTTCCAAAGTAAACACTGTCCAGAGTTGTTATATAGCCATATGAAAAGGATTCATACTCATCTGAAAAAAAGACAGAAAATTTATTTCTCCTTGGCTCACTAATACAGTAGTTTGACTTCCTGGTTTAGGAACATGAGACGAATATTTTAACTCAGTGGTAGAATCAAGCATTATTACTCCTAAAAAACAGTCACATCCCTGCTAATGATACAAATAGTTGAGCCTATGACAATTCATACTATCAGGCCCCCTATTTCCCAATAAATTAGATTCACATTACTGACTTGGAAGAGGAAAACAGCACACTAATTAAATCCACATCACAAAAAACTGGAAAGCATTCCCAACACCAATGAGAACAGAAACCCAACAACAATAAAAGACTGAAAGAACAGAAACATGGGTAGAGGACAAAAGTAAGCACTGAAGCATCCCCTACTAGTTCTTGAAGGGATTACCGAAATTAATTTTCTCCTCTAGAGAATCTGAAATTAAAAAAAAAAAAAATAGGATCCCTTTTCGCTGAGCTGTCAAGCTGTGACTAAAACAAGGAAAATAGAAAAGACCAAATGCCCAGGAAACTTATAAGCATTTCTGGGTCATAAGAGACACTCCCCAGAACTAATCCAAAACAAAGACTCTTATAGACCCCTACACTTGTAAGGCCAGACGGGACCATCATAATTCACCTAGCCTGACATCCTGTACATTGCAGGCCACAGAACCTCACCATCCAATCCTCTAGTAGGCCCATAACCTCTGGTTGAGTTAATGAAGTCCTCAAAACTTGATTTATAAAAGACTTCAAATCACCATTTACTCCTCAAGAAGCAAAGCCTAATAGATTTATTTAGCATACACCATTAAAAAAAATAAATCCTAGTAAAAGACAAAGATGTTTCATTTGATGTAGCACTAAAATAGAGAAGCAAGCTAAACTGTTGGTCTCCCAAAATCATCTTCTCAGGTCCAACTATGATAGGAATGAGACAGTTCCCCCATCGCAAATCTTTTTCTTCCCCTATTCCGCAGGCTCAGTTTCATATTTCCTAATTAGGAAACCCCGACTGGAACTTAAACCAAATCAAAACTTCAACATGAAATTTAACATGCCTGGCTCTTTTTAGTCAGCAAAGATTCAGGACTTGATGCTGGCAGTTCAGAACAGAAGTGCTCTGGCGGAAGTGTGTAAAGAAATATTTGTTCACACTGTATTATCTGTCTCTCTCACATGAGCAAATTCATCCAAGTCAAATAATATCTAGTCAAAGGATTAAAACTAGTTGGATATCAAATACTCCAATAAGGAAATTTCAGAATATACTTAATATTGCTCAATTCTAACAGTGCTTGAAAGACTGAAAACATTAGCTTCCAGGAGGTTAAAGCAATGGGAAATCTGCCATTCACTGACTTGATCCTGTAAATAATTATTTACAGACATGTTACCATCACTTAGTGTCAGATGTTTTAAATTTTGTAAAATTATTAAGAGGTGAATGCTACAATAGCAACATTTCACAACTGTTGACACTTTTACAGTTAAAGACAAAGCTCTGTGCACTCAATTGAAAACTAAATTCAAACTCTATGACAAGGCCCTGATTTCTGCAATATTTTGAGTGTCAACTGATTAAATCGACTTCGAGTAAATTTAAAAAAAATAAGGTGTTACCGGGTCAGATATGAAAATAACAATTAGTACAGTATTACATATTTGGATGTTAATTTTAAATTTTATTCTGCTGCAAGTTTTTCGTGTGCTGCAGATTTTTGTCATAAATTATATTATAAAAGTGGTCAGAGAAAGATGGATGATTCATCATCCCATTAGCAAACAGCTGGGAGTTTTGATATCCAAGGGCATTTGGGATTGTGGGACAAGCACATAATATTAATAGAAATATCTAGATAATCAGCATTTAAATAGTTAACAATTTCAACATCATTAGCTTTCAGAATGAACTCAGGGGTGAGTAAGGTAGTTCACACATCTCAGAGCTGTTACTTCACACTGTCAACCTAATAAGGAAGAATATTGCCCTGGGGTCACATTTGGACAGTTCTCTTTGCAATTATAAAAACTACAAATTTAAAAAAGAAGAAAGTTTAGACTTTGGAAAACAACTCTGCAGCAAAAGGATATACAAGTTGTAGCCAATTTTATATAAAATGACAACATGCACGTTTCCAGCATGTAAACATTATTAATGCACCCTTTACTCTAGGCTATTAAATGACTACATATTGCTTAGCATGGTTTTAGACATTTAAATTTAGTTCTATTTCATTCATCTACATGGCAGTTTGCATACACCAGACGAAGCCATGCCTCTTCTAGAAGGATCTTTACACTTTCCTATATAGTTCAACAAAACATCTTGATATATTTAAACATTACAAGCAAAATTACTGGCATTGACCAGATCTTAAATAAATGCTTTAACCTTTAAAGTAACAAAATCAATTTGTTATATTCTAAAAGGACAGCAGTTAAAATTATGTAACAAATAACTTCCTGAAACTACTTCATTTAATTGATCAGTCTGATAATCACAGCAATCATAGTAAAAATTTTCCTAGTTGAAACATTATATTTTCTATTAGACAGTAAAACATTTTGGGTAAGGGTCAACAGTTCACTGTGATCCACCATGTTGCCATGCATGGAGGGGTATAAACATTTCAGCAAATTAAAAAAAGGTTTCTGAGCACTGGAGAAATGTTTCTGAACACTGCAGAAATGTTTGTCACTGAAAAAAATACTTGTGTGTTTTATGATTAACAAATGTGGTGAATTATATATTTATAAAGCCACACGCTTTTGTTTAATCAAATTCTGATTAAACTCCATGTAATGGGGCACATGCCTTGCCCCTCCGGATTGGCCCTTCTCTCCCTCTTCTCAGAGACACTTCAGGCTGGTGCAACACCCATGCTCATTATTTGCGATCAAGTCCCCACCACCTGTTTCCAACTATATTCAGGCTTTTACAATAGCTTGGCTACCACAGGCCTGGCCAGAAACAGACTAGGAGACTCCCACCTCCCTCTGAGTCTTGTCTCCTCTCGACCCGACCCTCGCCCGGTCTCCGCCCCACCCCCTTGGTCTCACTTCCTCCCAGTCTTATAGCTCCTGGTAACAAGTCTGGCAGGTGTGATCAGTTACCAGGCAAGCATCAGGCTAGCTATCCAGCCCCAATCCAATCCCCCTGATTGGAGCTGGAGTGGCAGGAGCTGATTAAGGCAGGGGATGGCAAACTATGGCCCGCAGGACATGTCTGGCCTGTCAGAACTTTTAATCCAGCCCTCAAGCTCCCGTTGGGGAGCAGGGTCGGGGGCTTTCCACACAACTCCCAGAAACAGCAGCATGTCCCCCTGCCGGCTCCTATGCGTAGGGGCAGCCAGGGGATCTGGACGCTGCCCCCATCCCAAGCACCACCACCCTCCCCCATAGCTCCCATTGGATGGGAACTGCAGCCAATGGGAACTGCAGGGGCAGCGCCTGCAGACAGGGCAGCACACAGAGCTGCCAGACTGGCACCATGCCTCCCCGCATAGGAGCCAGAGGGGAGCATGCTGCTACTGCTGCTGCTTCCAGGAGCTGCAGGGGCAGCGCGAAGAGCTGCCTAGCTGCGCCTCCGCGTAGGAGCCAGAGGTGGGACATGCCACTGCTTCCAGGTGCTGCTTGAGGTAAGCGCCACCTGGAGCCTCCATGTCTGACCCCCCGCCCTGATCCCCCTCCCATCCTCTGAGCCCCTCAATCCCAGCCCGAAGCACCCTCCTGCACCCCAAACCCCTCATCCCCACCCCAGAGCCTGCACCCCCAGCCAGAGCCCTCAACCTCTCCTGTGCCCCAGCCCCCTGCCCCTGCCTGATCCCCCTCCTGCCCTCCAAACCTCGGACCCAGCCTGGAGCACCCCTAATCCCTCATCCCCAGCCTCACCCCAGAGCCCGCCATACAATTTCATAAGCATTCATGGCCTGCCATACAATTTCTATATCCAGATGTGGCCCTCAGGCCAAAAAGTTTGCCCATCCCTGGATTAAGGCCTCTCTAGCAGCACCCTGCCATACTCCAGGTTAAATGAATTATGTTTCCCTTGGGGATTGTCACATCTGATCTGTAGGTATATTATTTGACACATTCTATGACCAAGAACACCAAGTATAACCTTTATAAATAGACCCTACCAAACTCACAGTCTGTTCTGGTAAATTTCATGGCCACAGGAGCTGAAAATTAATCTATTTCATGTTTTCAGATGTTTACATCTGAAATTTCATGGTATTGTAACTGTGGGGATCCTGACCAAAAAAGGTTTTGTGGGGGGAGGAGGGGTCACGGGATTGCCACCCTCACTTCTGCGCTGCTTTCAGAGCTGTGCTCTGAAGGTAGCAGCCGCGGAGCTTCCTGTAGCCAGAGAAGGCTCCCAAAGGTGGAGGTGGGTCCAATCTCCCCCAGGCTGCTGGAAGTACACCAGCAGGGGGCTCTTAGCTGCTAGTCCCTGCCAGAGTGGGGAGGGCCAGGATTTGCTTTCCCCTGCACAGCCACTCTTGGGGGAAGATCGGACCCACCTTCAGAGGCAGTGCAGAAGTGAGGCTGGTACACCCTCACTTCTGTGCTGCAGCAACCGTGGAGCTTCCTGAAGCCGAGGGGAGGTTCCCAGAGGTGAGTCTGATCTCTGCTAGCTCCAGCCAGGCTGGGGAAGGACAGGACTTCCTCTTCCCCTGCACGGCCATTGCAAAAAGCTACACACACACACACACACACACACACACACACCTATTTGCTTCTTGCCCCATCGCTCAGCAGCCATGGGAGGAGGGGTCACCGTACAGGGAGATGTACACTTCCAGATGCAATTAGCAGCTTATTTCAATAAAATAAAGCAAGGTCATGTGAACTTGACAGGTTTTATTGACACTTTACAGCAGCAAATAACACTGCCTGATTGGAAGATATGGGCATGTGAGGCGGTTTTGTAGGGTAGTGATCTCCATTGGTAGCTTCAAACTTGAGAGCCACTGCCTTAAGTTAACAAAAGCAAGCAAAAAAAAAAAAAAAAGTTCTGGTTTCAAATATCATTAATTGAATGTCAGAATGGAGCATCTAGCGACTGTCTTTCTTCATTCCGTCTCTGCACTGAAAACACCTGTCTGTGTTTAGACACAGCTCTCTCTGCACCCATGAAGTTCATTGGAACTGTCTAACAACGAGCTAGTCTTGAGAGGTGGGCGATTCTGCCTTCAACAGAGTTCCAAAATTGTAACACAGGCAAACTACAATCCGCTTCTTTTGTGATATTTTTATAAACAGGAATCTCCAACCTACAGTTCTTGTCAAAGCCAGGAATTACAGTAAGTGAGGTTAAATCAACCATCAACAAGTACCTTTGTGCAGTGTCAAAAATACATACAGCTTTCAGGAGCCCTGCTGCATGTTGTTGAAACTTTTGAGCCGTTTTTGCTACATCGCTTGACTCTTCCCTGTAGCAGTAGTATTGTCTGAGCTTCTTTGTCATGCAAGAAAACTCCTGCTGAACACTGGTATTTAATTCAACATTGTCAGACTGATGTTCATTTGACTGTGCTTCCAACCCAAAATAGTACATCCGTTATCTTGTTGTAAGCTTGGTGGATTGTGACATGCCGAGATTCGAACCAAGTGATTAAGTCCATCAGTCCTGTGGCATTCTTGGCAACAAACTGAACTTGCTCATTCAGCTGAACATCGTTTAGAAGGGTTGAAAGTTCTGTTAAAACCTGCATTTGCAATGTCAGTGTCAGCTCTTCTGAGACAAACTCAGCAGTACTTCAGGGGAGCTGCATGGTATTGTACAGCAGCCAAAAACCAGGAATTCCAATGAGTAATTACTGGCCCTAGGGGAAGTACAATATTTTGTTCCCCGATTTCAGTCATGTGTGCAATGTGCTGCCTGTATCAAAGTTTGCAGCTTATGCAGTGTTTAAAGATCTTTTTAATGTAGCTGACCAGTTTATCATCTTTACCAAGCTTGCTACTCCACAGCTTACTGCTAAGAGAAATTATATGTGTGTTACATGTAATATGGACAGCATTTGGCATTAGACCTTGGAAAACAGATTTGAAAAATTTCACGTAAGCTGCATTGTCACTTATGAAAACAGATATTTTGTCAAATCCACACCGTATTTTGAAATGGTTTTAATTACCACTTGAGAAACTGTAGTATAGCAACAGCATCCACGTAAACGCAGTCAGCGAGCACTATTCGCTTTCCTGTCTGTACATCTTTGGTCTTGTCAGAAATAAAATCAAATAGAACATTCAGTACATAGTTGTCTTGCTCATCTGTGGACTCAGCTAGCTGAAATAATTGCATGAGTTAATTTGAGACTTCATCTCCTCAAAATGTGTAGCAAAAACCTTTGCAAGATAGTCCTGTTGGAGCTTATTCGCACTTAGTAAGCAACCAGCATTTTGTGAATTCACACAGCTTTGGGTGATCAAGTTTTTCCAATGGTATATTAGCACTTGAAAATGCATCCACAAGTTCCATTCTAGCTAAATGATGGATCTCAGAGCTCTCTGTCGTCTTCTTAAAAAGAGATGAAATTGGCTTTTGTTTTTTTAACTTTTTGTTTCCCAGCAATGAGCTATCTGCAGTCCTCTTTCTGCTTCTATGGGTTTCCAAGTCTAAGTGGAGCTGAATCATTGTCACAGATGTGTGATACAAGGAAACACTGCAGCTTGTACAAAATACACCATTGGCACATAGAATTTGGTTTCCAAATTCTTTCACAGGATCCACTGCAGTAATGATTGTAGAGGTTTTTGATTTATTTTGAACACTCATCTTCAAGTAATTTCACTTGTCTTCCAGTAGGCTGCCAATTGAGAACACTACACTACAACCCCCCCTCCCCTCCAGCCCAATGTCTCCATATCTATCAACCAGTGAGTTGAATCCTGAATGTTATTTGCTGCTGTAAAGTGTCAATGAAAATACCCTATCAAGTTCTTGACCTTCCTTTATATTTTTATTTAAACAAGCTAATTGCATCTAGAAGGGGTGCAGCTCCCTGTACAGTGATCCCTCCCGCCACAGCTGCAGAGCAATGGGGGCAGGAAGTGATTGGGGGCGGAGCTTCCTGCAGTTGGGGGAGGTACACGTAGGTGAGTCTGATCTCCCCACAAGAGCGGCCATGCAGGGGAAAAACAAGTCCCTCCCCAGTCTGGCCAGGACTAGCAGCTAGGAGCCCAGAGCTGGGGCGCTCCCATCAGCATGGGGGAGGAGCAGACCCACCTCCACTTCCAGGAACCTCCTGCAGCTGCAGGAAGCTTCGGGGTTGCTGCCCAACCCCAGAGCTTCCTGCAGCTGAAGGGGGTACCCAGAGGTGGAGGTGGGTCTGATCTTCCCACTGAGCGCTGCTATGCAGGAGAAGAGTAAGTCTCGTAGCTTCCCATCCCGGAGGGGACTAGCAGCTGGAGCCCCAGATACAGTAGGAGCCCTTAGCTGGGGCACCCCCAGTCCTGCCTCTTCCCTTCCAATATACTAGATTTCACAGGGGAGGTCTGATTTTACAGTCCATGACATGTTTTTCACAGCCATGAATTTGGTAGGGCCCTATTTATCAAAGTCTGGTCAACCTTGAACCTCCCCATCTCCACCTTCCAAGGGACATCTGCAAATGTGGGTAGCAAATCCTGATGCAAGTCTGGAATCACTTACCTGGAATATGGGGTTTTCAACTGGTCAACCAGCAGCCCTTCATCTGAAAGCTCTAAGTATCTGCTGAGCCCTTTGGATGAATAAGGCTGTAGTGTACCCGACATTTTTAACTCCTTGAGGGAGTCAGGGAAATGATCTTAGCCCTACTAAAGGCTAAGTCAGGGAAATGAAATCTTGCCACTTAAACAAGACCGTCTTCTCCTGTTTACTATCCATGTATATCTTCTGCAACCTATCCCTAAATATATTTGTCTGTCAATAGATATTCATTAACCCTTTGTTGTAAGTCAACATTCATTATGAGTATTTATAAAAGGTGAAACTTCAGTGCGTTAGCACTGAGGATTCTCTCCCTCAGATGCTCAGCTGGCTGGTTCTTGCTCACATGCTCATGGTCTAATTGATGCCCATATACGGGGTCAGGATGAAATTTTCCCCCCAGATCAGATTGGCAGGGACTTTGGTGGGTTGTTGCCTTCCTCTGCACATAAGAGAGTGAGTCATTTGCCAGGACTGTTTGTGTATATCTCATTTAATTATTTCCCCACCATTGCAAGGCCTCTAGCACTGGTGATCCCTCCTATGCTATCCCTGTGGGTGTCATTTACTTCAGTCTCATTTCTGTTGTTGGGTTTAATGTGCTGGCAGCCTGTGACATATAGAAGGTCAAACTAAATGAACTGGTGGTCCCTTATGGCCTTAAACTCTTATGACTTCAATATTTCTAGTAGACGAGGAGTATACATATCAAAGTTTAAAATAAGAGGAACATGCCAACAATATCAACCTTTTGTAATTACTGGACTGTTTAAATGTTTAAAAAAGAGTAGTTCAGTAGAATTGTCTATCCTCCAGAAAATGTCTGATGTCTACAGGAAAGGCAAACTGTTAAATATCATTAACCAAAGTCTAAAGATAAGAAACTTTCCAGACTCACCAACTCTAACCCAAAGAGGCTGTGGTCCTCCCAAACATCTTCAGATACTGCATCACCAATAAGCAGCACATCTTCAGCAAGTAATTCAAGAACTTGCATTGTCATTCTACTACTGCCTATGAATGAAAATGTGAAAGATGTTACAGCAGTTCAATTGTAGACAGCGTATAAATGATTTAATGTTAGTAGAGCAGCCCCTTTTCAGCCAGGGAATACTTTAACTCTGAACATCTGTAAATTTAATTTTCTTGTGCATTCATGCTACTCAGTTAGCACCAATTGTCACCATTGCAACATCCAGCAATAGCTCTGAATCACGTCTACTTTTTCTTTGTTTTCTGGAAAGAATATTTTGAGAGTTAATTCACTAGAGAGCTCACTATTCACCAAGAGGAGTGGGCACGCCCCCACAGTTCAGATCTTAACATGGTTTCATTCTTTGTACTACAGACAGCTCTTCATACACTAGTTCAGGAGTGGCCAACCTGTGGCTCCGGAACCACATGCAGCTCTTCAGAAGTTAATATGCAGCTCCTTGTATAGGCACCAACTCCGGGGCTGGAGCTACAGACGCCAACTTTCCAATGTTCCAGGGGGGGCTCACTGCTCAATCCCTGGCTCTGCCGCAGGCCCTGCCCCCACTCCACCCCTCCCCTGAGCCTGCCATGCCCTCGCTCCTCCCCCCACACCCAAGCCTCCTGTACGCCATGAAACAGCTGATTGGGAGGTGTGGGATGGGAGGGGGAGGCACTAATTGGCAGGGCTGCCGCTGGGTGGGAGGCGCTGGGAGCAGGGGTGGGCAGGGGGAGAGCGATGTGGGGCTGTTGATATATTACTGTGGCTCTTTGGCAATGTACATTGGTAAATTCTAGCTCTTCTCAGGCTCAGGTTGGCCACACTTAAGTAGTCAGAATCATCAATTAGCATAAGCCAGCCGGTCACATTTCTTGTGAGGAAAAAGTCACATTCCACCCTGGATTCTTTAACTACCCTGAATTCACAATGGTCAGCTTACTGAAATGATAAATTCCTTCTTCTAGTTACAGCAGCACCATGTTTAATAAGGAAGTACTACTGGGATATTTTTTGATTCTTCCCCTTCATCCTCCAGAAACAAGGAAGATATTAGTTCTTATTATCAAGCACTACAGTAAATAAAAAGCAGGGAAACAGATTTTGTGCTGAAGCTGCTAAACTTTAATATATTTTCCAGGCTGTTTTAATGAGTATAGCCTATACTAGAAAAGCTACCACCAATGACATTTCTACTGTATTATTTTGCCTGTTAGCATTTTTGTAAGCCTAGTGAAGACACAGATGTAGCATTGCTAACCTTGGGTGAACTCGTTAAGTCGCAGCTAAGATGACAACTAGGGAATAGTTGCTAAGAGAAGACACTCCCGAAAAAAAAAGGCAAATGTATATTTACCATGGATAGGAATTTTGCCAAATAAAGTCAGTTGGCTATATGAGGAAGGACAGGATGAGAATGTTTACATATAAAGTTTTATAGTGTTGCAGACACATTTTACCATTGCTGTGGATACGATGTTATTTGATTGATCTTTCTACCTCAGGGATAAATCTGCCTGAAACTTACCACCTGGATAGGCAGGAGAGAAAGTTATCTCCCCATTCTTGGTGGTTTTGTTTTCAACATAGGATGCATGTTTCCACAATAGCCTATGTACTAGGATAGCAGCTCCCTACTTTTTGTCAAAGGCTGGTAGATGGATGATTCTGCTATGCCCTTTCCCACCATCCCAAACTACTGTCACAGACGTCTTTATTTTTTTGGTCCATTTTCTCTCTCCTGTTCTTCTTCAACCTGGGGTCTTTCGCCTTGTCATTCCCAACCCCCCACCTCCCACTCCTTTTTTGGCCTTCTTTTTTACTCTTTTATTTTGTAAGTCCCTTTTCTTGGTCCCCATTAACCAGAAGTTTACATTCTGCGTAATGTGGATTGCCTATTGGTGACTTCTTGAGGTAGGACTTCATGTATTCTTACAGCTGAGGATCTGTGAGCAAAAGAAACTTGGAATAGCAAGCCTGCAGATGTGCTGTACATGAGAGTTGCCACTAAGCCATTAGTGGCCACAAAAGGAGAATAGATGGAAGGCTGGCCTCTTTCAAAGTGACAGCTGCTGCTTTATCTGTTGCATATTTATAGGGAGTGGACCCAACATCATGCAGTTTTCTCAACAAGACAAGTTAGGCCCTGCCTCTCAGCATGGGCAAAACTTTAGTAGGGCTAAATTAGGTTTGGAATTCTCAATGCTTAAGGGTCTTCTTGCAGCTGACTCACTGGGTACACTTTCTTCCCTATGCTTCCACTCCTTTGTGACATACTTGTTTGTACTTTTAGGGTATTTCTGGAAGAAAACCTGAGGTCCGCACACTATTTATAGCTCAGGAGGGTCACTGTAGTGTTCCTGATCTTAGTTATGGTTTCAAACATATGTTTATTTAGTAGTGAAATGCTACATTTCCACAGTAAGCTCCCCCCATCCCGAGGTTTGATACTTGATCTGGAGTCTAGATGTGTATGAATTCTGATCAAGAAGTAGTCAGTTCACACTACCCAGGTGAGTAGTACTGAAGTGAGAGTGTGGGAAAGGGAAAAAGAAAACATTTAAGAATCGGCAAAAGCAACAATTTCACTACCTAGCGAAGGCAACATCTCCATTATCCATCGTCAAGGTGGAATGAAGTCTCAAGGTTCAGCGCAACCTCATGAATACTGATAACAGCAACAGCAGCCAGAGCATTTTCTAGCTGGAGCCTGCACCCACCTCTCACAGATTAAGGGTACATCTTCACTACCCGCTGTATCGGCGGGTAGCAATCAATTTATCCAGGATCGATATATCGTGTCTCGTTAAGACGCAATATATCGATCCCCAAACGTGCTCACCGTTGACTCCGGAACACCACCAGAGCGAGAGGCAGTAGCGCAGTCGATGGGGGAGCCGCGGCTGTCGATCCCGCGCCATCTGGACCCCAGGTAATTCGATCCAAGATACGCAACTTCAGCTACGCGAATAGTGTAGTATCTTGGATCGATCCCCCTCCTCCCCCCCCCCCCAAGTGTAGACCAGCCCAAAGACTTAGCTAACCGTGATCCACACTTTTTTGACTTCCAAGCTAGACAATTTCAACGCACTCTACCTGAGATGCCTATGCAGCCCACATGTACGCTACAGCTGATTCAACATATTGTGGTCCTCTTGCTAAACAAAGCAGAACGTTGAGAGTATCATACAATACTCCACATTAGCATCCAGTCCAATAACAAATAAAGGACCAGGATCTTAAAACATAATGCCACTAATGGAAAAGAGCCAAGCTTTCTTAATATCAACTCTTTCCCCACTTTCTCACAGTTTCAGCAGCACCTTCAATCAAGGTGGACGCTCCCGCTGATAGCCCTACGTGTGAAACTTTCAAGAACTGGTACAGAGTAGAGGATCTTTGCTGTGTGATATCACTGATGGCAATCATATCAACAGAATTTCTTCAGATATGCTACTTTATTTGAGAAAGTCCTAACAACCCCATAATGTTTCCAAAGAAAGGCCAAAGAGATTAATTCCCCTCCCCCAAAGAGACTTAAAATAGGGATAAGAGCTTGGTCTAAGTTTGGTTATATGCATGTGGCTCCTTAATACTAGTGATTGGTGCATTAAAAATGCATCTCTGCTATTGCCAGACCCTGATTATTAGGAGAAGGCCCTAAGAGCTAAATTGGTTATTTAAAATAAACTGATCAAGATTGGGCTACATACCGTGAACGCCTCTTTAAAGGGGGAGGGGCAGCTGAAAAATGAGTCCAGAAATATGTTCAGGTCAGTTGTGGAACTTTGAATTTTTACTTTGACTTTTTATAAATCAAGATTATAATAATATTTATTTATTTATTACTTTAACTTTTATCTTAGTGAATTTTCCAATCTGGAACTATTTATATTTTATATAATTTAAAATAAAAATATCTCCTACCCACCGTTAAAAGCAAAATGAACCTTTCACTGAGGGTACATCTACAGCTCAGTTTAAAGTTGTACAAATGATAAATAACTGATAATGAATCTAATAATATGTAAATATCTTAAATGTTTTAATACTTATTTTGCTCTTTGCGTTTAAGGCAAAGGATAGTAACTTAGGGTATGTCTATGCTACAAGCTGGAGGTGAGATTCGCAGCTCGCGAAGACATACTCACACTAGCTCTAATCAAGGATTGCCATCAGAGATCAGAAATACTAGGTAAATACTTTACCTTCCCACAGTCGTGCTGCTGTGGCTATATTCTAGTTTTAGGGCACAAGGTCAATTAAAGCTACCCTATGTCTCCTCAAGCTGAGACTCATACTCTAGCTCGAAGTGTGGACTTACTCTGAATTACTATCCTTTGCCTTTTAAATTGCAAACTAAAGTCTTAAAGCATTTAAGATGTTTACACAGTATTAGATTCAGTATCGGTCATTTATTACATTTAAACAGACTAGACATTGGGAAGTTCTTAAAAGTCTGAAATTAATGCAGACAAGCATTTCCTCAACCTTGTGTGATGAGAGTTTTAAATTAAGCAAGGAAAACTAAGTAGTAACCCTACCTCGTTCATTTAAGGAGTCACAAGTACAGGTTGATTTCTTTAGGTTTTCAAATTACTGCACATTTCCACATTCAGTTAGTTGAAGTCCTTTTACAGACCTCTTCAACTGCTGTTAGAAAGCATGCAAGACTTCACTACTAAAGGGCATAGGCAAATTTGGTAAATTAATGTATGCAGAAATAACTGCAATTATCAATTTGACTTCCACACAAAATTTTAAAAAGTTTAGAAGCAAAGTATGATACACCTAATTTCCCTTCCGTGTAAAACGGGGTTTAGAATATCAATATGTATATTGCTGTAATACTGGTAAAGGAAAATGTAGTAGTTGTGCTACCAGAGTTTGGAATCTCTGTCGCTATTTGCAAATGGAAAATGTATTGCTGAGTATGACAGAGGAACAGCATAGCAAAGTCAGTGTACCAGCCTTTTCTCTGGGATTTTAGACAAAACTGACCATCATTCTCAAATACCACAGCCATAAGTGGGGCCGCCGGGGCTGGGGCTTCTGTGGCCGGCGCACAGGGGGTTAACAGTTAAGGTTGGTGAACGGTAAGCCTAATGCTTACAGGTTAACCTTTTACATCCCTACTTCCTACGAGATACTAGTGTCCACTTGGTAACTACTGACAATTAGTCCAAAAAAGTTCAATACAGTGAACAAGAGCTTCCCACATCCTCACACCACAAAGTAGTTCAAAACAGTATTCAAATAAAAAAGCTGATCACCTCCCAACTCCTCAAACCAAGAGAGCTCCAAATAGGTTAATAAATAATGCAATTAATGAACTGCATAATTCTATAAACATGCTATAAAACAAAGGCCAAGTAGTTGCTCCACTGATCCATAAGAATGTTTTGTGGCTGTTAAGATCTTTGGTTCAGGGAGACCCAAAATTGATACTTGCTTCTACACAGTTAAATACTAGATTATATATTCAGTAAATTAGAGACCATAAAAAAAGAACCATTTAAGAACTATGTTATTGATTAAAAACATATTCCAAAAACATAAAAAGCCACTTAAAGATTCAATATTTTCACACAAATAGCGTCACTCTCAATATAGTATAAAGTGGTACATTAATAAGTCCAATAAAAATCTTTACAAGTCCAATAACCTTTACATTATCCAAGGCAGGCCAAAATGTACTACAGTGTAAAATTTGGATGAGATAAATTAAGACCAAATGTGAAAAGTTATTTCCTACTAATTTAACCAGTTTAGAAAAATAAAGAGCATATAAATATCATCTAAGATTAATAGTACTATTAACTGTGCCGACAATTATGTTCCAAGGCCAATTCAGACACCGTTGCTAAACTAGCAACCCAGAGAGGTAGAGAGTTGTGAAGGGGAGGACGGGAGAAAATAAGGGTTGTCCCCAGATCATGGGGTTTCACACCTCCTGAGACAGGTTGAAAATATAGTAAGTTGTTTTCTACTTATGTTCCATTATTACCCTATGGGAGACCGAAGGAGATATAACTAACCCACTCACACTAACAAAGCCATATAAAGAATTTGAACTCTAGGTTGGGTGGTAAGAAGAAATTACATCACCCCCTAGGTGAGGGGAGCAGGGAGAAACCACATCACCCCAGATCTAGACACATAGAGTACACCTATACTGGCATACAAGACCTGTGGCTGTCCCAGGAGGCTAAAAATTACTGGGTAGACATTCGGGTTCAGGCTGGAGCCTGGGCTCTGGAACCCTCCCCCATCACATTGCTGCATACATGTATGCTTATACATCATCCAAGGAACTAAAAATCTTCTCCCAACTGCCAAAGCATAGCTGTTTTGTCGGTTGAAGAGAAGACTGTACTGTGAATCTGTGGCTTTGCAGTGGCAGACTTAACTGAAAGGCCGCATGCTAAAACCAGAGATAAGCTTGAAATGCATCTGTTCTGTATAAATTAAATGGCCTTAGATGTCACACTATATAATCATAATCCATTCTGACATTAAACTCTATAAGTGAAACCCTGGCCTGTTTGAACTCAAGGGGAATTCTGCCATTGCCTTCAATGGTGCCAGGATTTAACACTATGAATCTATGAAAATGCGAATGTCTTCTGCTGTTCTGGCAGATAATAGAAAATATAAATATATCCTAAATAAATTTAGATAACCCGCCCATTAAAATACTTTTCCTGATAAAATTATCTGGATATTCCATTTACCAAAACAAAACCTATAACAACAGACGTCAAGTGACCTGGATTTTTCAGATAGCTAACTAATATAACTGACATGTTATGTAGATTTTTTACAGGAAAGGCATCCTCATTCCTTTCTGCAACTCATCTGATCATGACTTTCTTTTAATAAAGTCATTAATGAAATACAAGAAGAAATCTGTGGACTCCATCATTCCGCCTCCTCCTTTTTGCAGAAGCAAGAAAAATCTGCTTTCCTGGCAATAAACAGGACCCAAGAGTAAGTACTCAAAGTCAGTACTGAGAATGTAAAAGGTAAAACTAAAATATACAACTACCGAAATTCCAATGTGTGACATGAAGATAAAGCATGAGTCACACATGATTTATTGGTTCTCTCTCATCATACAAGTCCTCAGTTAATAAATTTATATAGAAGTTTACAAGGAAAAGATTACAGATTAGTCAAAACACAAATAAAATAAGTTCAATAGTATTTCATCTTGTAATGTGGCACAATATCTAGATTTTATTTCTAAAGTACTTCTGAAATATTAATGTTTAGCAAATGGACCCTAAGGATCTATGTCTACCAAAAAAGAAAAGGACTGAACAATATAGAAAAAAATCTAAAGGTTTCTCCCACATACGAATATTTTCTCACATGGACAAGGCCAAGAAACATTCCAGGTAGACCAGGAAGCTACATAGTTAGCCCCAGAGATGATCTACGTGCTCTGAGTTAGAGAGAGATCTTTTTCTTCATAGTGATTATATAGAAATAATTTTTGATTAAAATGAATTTTTATTTTAAAAATGTGAATTGCATAAGCTTATGGAAGGCAAATATAGAGACACCTGTAAAGAATACTAGTAAAGAGAAAAAAGAGCTGCACGTTCATGCTGGTGGCAGAAAAAAAACAAGGTTAAGTTGAGAGAGGGTTTATTTTCTGCTTTTCAGTCCACACACCCCTGTCCCACTTTACTTTGTCTCAGCCAAACTCACTATTTCCTCTTCCCTTTGAATCTACATTCCTCTGTCTCCTTCCCCTGTGCATTCAATTTCTTCCCGCCGTCTTTTTCTAGGGCAAAACAGAGCCAGAGATCTATTAGCTGATCCAACTTTACAGGGCCTTACCAAATACCCCACAACAAAATAACCACACAATAGTGTGATTAATGTGCTTAAGAATGGCTGCTTTAAATAAAATAAAATAAAATAAAATAAAATAAAAAAATCTTTACAAAGCACCCATTTTGAAAATATTATGGGATTCTCCTACTGGGATGGGATACAAAATGAGGGAAAATAAGGATTCCTGCACACACAAAAACCATCTAGTATCATTCACCTGTTCTTAGAAGAGGTACAGCATATTCCAGGATGGAGACACAGAACTGAGGAAGGCTGAGCTGTTGGAACTGTAACTCTAAAGTATCCTCACTTTCCAGGTCCGGCAGGTCAATGTGCCCTACATCCAGCGGTGACTGCAGATTTATTCTGGAGTTTGCACTAGCTTGAGTACTGCTTCCACTACAAAGCAAATACAGTATAGGAATTAAACACTGTCAAACAAGACAACTTAAATAGTCTTTTAAAAAAAAAAAGTGACCTGAAGAGGTAAAAAAAGGATTGTACCCTTTTTTTCATTTCTTTAGGATTTATAAAGGCAGACTAGCTTTTTCTCCCACAAATAAATAAATAAATAAATAAATAAAGTGGGGGACATTATTTTTTTCCTTAGAAATCTATAGTATGTTAAAATCTGATGTTGCCTGTTTTAGTAGAGATCTTCAAAAATGTACCTAGAAATGTGGATCAGGAATGAATGGAGTGTTGAATCTTTGACAAAAAAGAGTTTTTCCTTCTGTGTGTTAGATGTTTGTGCTAAAACTAAGGGCAGGTCTACACTATGGGGTTAAGTTGACCTTAGTTACGCAACTCCAGCTACGTGAATAATGTAGCTGGAGTCGACATACATTAGGTTGACTTATTGCAGTGTCTACACCGTGTTGGGTCGATGGGAGAAACTCTCCCGTCGACTTACCTTATGCTTTTTGTTCCTGTGGAGTACCGGAGTCGACAGGAAAGCGATCGGTGGTCGATTTAGCAGGTCTTAACTAGACCCACTAAATCAACCCCCGGCGGATCGATCGCCGCAGCATCGATCCACGGTAAGTGGAGACAAGCCCTAAGTAATAACAAAAAAACCCAAAGTGGAGTGGTCTGAATTAAAGTCTCATTTCAATAAATAAATTCTTGGTATCAGCAATGTCATTTCCCTGCTACCTCTCTGGCTGCCCATAGAATCTTCCAGGAAAGAACAGTCTCCAAAAAAACTGATTTTCTAATGTAAAAAACAAGTGGAACATAAAATCCTTTACAGGCCTTCTTTATACATCAAAGTGGATAAATAGTGCCTAATTTCCCCACCCCCTTAAAAGACATCTTCAATACAATCAAGCATCAACAGTACATTTTGATTTTTATCTCTTACCAGCTACCTTTAAAGGTTCCTAGATTCGCCGGATGTGTTGAACTGAAGACAGCTCAAAGACAATGTTTTTCTTATAATGGTTTTCATCTCTACAAGTCATTATTTTGACTAAGTATTTGTAAGGATTTATAAAGCAAATCAAGATACAATAGCTTTATTCATTTTCCCTTATGAAGAATTTGAAGAAAGTGATCTCTGGTATGGTTACATTATGTTATATTGTCTTTATATGAATCCCTCTTTCCAATGAACTTTGAAAGGATGGCAGCATATTTCTATCGATCCTTTGAACTTAAGAGTTGAAGGAGAATAAAAGGACGATACAGCAATGTAAACAAAAATACAGATGAATCAACAATGGATGGTTCTGATTGTCATACGTGTGCTTATAAGATAAGGAAGAGAAGATGCATCAAATCATTAAAAGTAGAAGTATTAACAAAAGGGAAAAGGATACGTTTCCAGACAGAAGTTAAAACAGTCAGAAAAACAGATGATAGCAGAGCTCCAGAGATTTTATGCAAGAAGAGAAAGTATGATATTTAGAAACAGAAATAGAAAAATAAATCAGATTATGAAAACTTGAACAAGAGTTGGTGGCTAGAAAGGATTCTTGTTCAATAGTATTAGACATAAGGTTGGGAATCTTGAACCAACATTTTTCCTCTTCCCTAATTCTTTCCTCTCTATTGTTTACTTCATCTCATTCTCTCGTTGAGCTTCAAGTTTTCCATATGTTGCCTCTGGCATGTTGCCATTGTGGCTTTGTCACAAGCCTCGTGCAAGAAGCAGAGAGTAGTTGCACTGACCCACACACAGTCCATGTTCTTGGCTCCCTTTTGTTCCCTGAGCACTGCATAGGTTACTTTCACTGAAGCATAAGCAGATGCATTAGGAACAGAACCAAAGCTTCATGAATTCCCCACCCATCTGCATAGAATGGGTAGCAGTAGCCTAGCAGAGGCTGCTCCCAGACCTGTGTGGCTACCTGTTATATGGACAGCAAGATCAGGAGACTAAGGGAGCACTGGCATGCAGACAGGGTTAAACAGGTCACAATATGGCACTTCATTTGCAACAAGTTATCATTTGTTCTCTATATGTCCTCTCTCTCACCTGCTAAAAGTTCAAGTCATTCTATGTTGATTTCCTAGCCAATGAGTTAGCCACTGCTGCCATTTCCAGATGGGTTGATCTGTGCTAAGTCTTTCCAATATTAGATTATAAACACTTCAGGGCAGAGGAAAGGGTCTTAGTCTATGTGCTGTAAAGCACAGGGTTCATTTATAATGCTATATAACTGCTTAATAAAATCTCAATGTACTAGATTCAATAACTTTCTTACATAGTAATAATAGCTCTCAAGACATTTAAAATTAATAATCTGAGCTACTATATCTATAATGTGAGAACACTTTATTGTATATTGGTTAGATCCACTAACTATTAAGACTCAAAAAGGTATCACCATTGACTAAATAAGAATTCAGACTTTTTAAACCCTCAACTAATGACCTAATAAAGGACAATGTTTCTTGCAGAGTGATTACAAATCTTGGACCAAGCTGAGTACCACATATACACACTGACCTCTATATTTTAAGAGTGTCCAGTAAATTAGTCATAAGGTTTGAGTTGTGTGGCTAAATCATGTACAATTGAAATTTTATATGGTCAAGCTTGTATGCCAAAAATCCTTAGAAACATTTTATGTAAATGTGTATAATCACAACAACCAGATTAAATTACACTCACTCTAAGTTTTTTCTGTGTTCCCAACTGTTGAAGGGAAACAAAAAATCCCGATCTCAATACTTGTCAAGTAAATAGCAGAAGAAGTGGTTTTCAAATCTCACTGCAAACCAAGTCCACACACAGTGAATTGCTGATTTCTTATCTTTAGCCATTTGAAAGAATGTCAGATATCTGTAGTTCATATGTAAAATACCAATCTGCTCTCTCTTTAGGAGCAGAATGTGAGAGATCAGAAGGACATTATAAATTGTCAATACTGTTTAAAATTTAAGTCTATTTTAAAGATTTTTTCCAATTAGCATCCTAATTTCAACAATTAGACTTACAGTAGAATCTCAGAGTTATGAACACCAGAGTTACAAACTGACTGGTCAACCACAAACCTCATTTGGAACCGGAAGTATGCAATCAGGCAGTAGCAGAGCCAAAAAAAAAGCAAATACAGTACAGTACTTTGTTAAATGAAAACTACTAAAAAATAAAGGAAAAGTAGCATTTTTCTTCTGCATAGTAATGTTTCAAAGCTGTATTAGGTCTATGCTCGGTTGTAAACTTTTGAAAGAACAAAGTTTTGCTCAGAGTTAGAACACTTCAGAGTTACATCCTCCATTGCTGAGGTGTTCATAACTCTGAGGTTGTACTGTACATGTTTTCCCACAAGTTGGCTAGGAGCAAAATAGGTAATTCTGGTAATAGGCAATAGGCTTAACTTAACCTCCCACTTTGTTCACCTGGAAGACGCTGCATCCCAGTCTTGGCCATCACCTCTGGGACGCTGACCAGTACGTCCAATCACAGATGGTCGAGGGCTACTACTTCCAGGTGATGGATTCTGGGAATGGTGAGGTCCTCTTGCTTCTTGGGCATAAGACATAGAAGAATTCTGGGAAACTATACCTTATGCAACAAAAGCAGAAAAATAAAATTACCACACACTTCTCAGTCCTACAAACCACTTGGTGAAGTATGAAAAGTCCAAGAGGGTTAACAAATGGCAAAAAAAAAAATTAACACTATTCATTAAAGTAGAGTAAGAAAAACAATGAGGAAAGTACAGGACATTGGCACAATCTACTTTAATCCATATGAATCTCAAAAAGTTCAGAGGTTCATTTCAGACTAACATTGAAAAAAAACAAAACAATTTAAACATAATTCTTGGGTCTATAAAATTCTACTAGAAGTCTCACATAATATTTTGTGTTGTATTTTGGTACTTCTGCTTCAAGTTCTAGAAGTGCAGAGCCCAGTAAAGATTTTAAGTTATCTAAGCCTCAAAGAAGTTTGGAGTCAGCTTTTGGTCAAAGATTTGAGTGCTCTTATTCAAAAAATAAGTGCTCCATTCGTCATACAAAAAATGTCTGAATCTTGCTATAAGTGCAAAATTCAGTTCAGTCTTAACTACAGAATCACAAGCAGTGTTTCTGTAACAACATGCTTGGAATGTTTTATGAACAGCTCTAAAATCAAAGCAGGCAGAGGTAAAGAGATGAAATTTGGCAGAGTAATAGGCCATGGAAGGAGAGGGTGTCATTCAGTCTTTAGTGAAAGTCATGATTTCGCTGGGTCATGAGGCTTTGCTTCTAGATCCAGAAGTCCCAGGTTCAAATGCTGCTGTTGATGTTTTAATTTTAAATTTAATTGAGGTCTCCTCTCCATTTGAAGCCTATACAGTTGGACTCTCAGTAACTAATGCACCTAGTTTTACAGGTGGAGGAGCATAAGAAAGAATTCCAATTAATATTTTTAGAATCCTAAAACATTTATAAAATATTTTTTATTTAACACATGTAGCATGCACAACCTACACGTGATAGAAGAAATTCATCATCACTTTTGAGCAAGGCAGCCATCCCAAACTCACATTGCTACAGGATGGAATTTTCAAACATGCCAAGTATCATCTTTAGAAAATCCATTCCACAGTCACACACCACAACATTTACATATACACACCTTGGTCAGTGGAGAAAAATCCTGGATCTCTGTGAAAATTAAGCCTATTTCTTAAGAAGATACATAACTGTTGCAGGCATGACACAGCCTGCAAGGCTAAGCGGTGTTTTCCATCTTTTCCAAAAGCCAGCTTTAGTAGAGACAGAAGGCTCTAAAAACACAAGGATTAACAGAAATTTGTAAACAGAAATAAAATAACTTCTAAACCAGTGTAAGCAAAATCATACTGAAAGCACAGTTAGAAGTTCTTTGTTCATTGAAGGCAACATTATTAGTCCGAGGAGAAGTGTGTACTTCACACTAGTTTCAAATGTTGCCCGCCTAGAAACAACTTTTATGGGAGACACTTGCCATTCACCTTAACCAGAAAAATGTGGAGAAAAAACCCAATTCACAGTATACATAGATTAGACGTTGCGAATGGCTAAGCAGATGACTATAAAAAAAATTAAAATGCAGGTTTCCTCTCTTAAGTGACCCATATAGTAAATTTCCTTTTCTCCTTCCACTTAGCCAAACATTCATTTAATTAGTGTCCACTCTATCTAAATACAGAAGCATCAGATCCAGATGAATTATCAGGAGAATTTATTTGAGCTCCTGCTTTACATGGCTTGCTTTTGTAACCCAATGGAAAGTTTTAGGTGATGGTAGTTCTAACCTGAACAATCTTTGGTCTTTGAAGGAAAATCTCAGCAGGGAAATCTTGCATAATAACATCCTGTAGAAGCTCACATGTACTCCAAATTAAACTGTGGTTATTACTTCTCAAAGAGCTAAAAATCAAGTTGAAATTCAGTTAAATATCAGAGATACTAGAACAGTGGAAGTCATTAGAGATAGATGTTTCCTTACAAAGCAATTGAAAGCCTTTTCCAAATAAAGGTTCCTGGTTGTGTTATTTTTTTGGACAAACAACATAAGAACGGCCATACTGGATCAGACAAAAGGTCCATTAAGCCCAGTATCCTGTCCTCTGACAGTAGCCAATGGCAGGTGCCCCAAAGGGAATGAACAGAACAGGTTATCATCAAGTGATCCATGCCCTGTCATCCAATCCCAACTTCTGGCAAACTCATTTAAAAATATTCACAACAGGAGCAGTTAGTGCTGAAAAACAAAGTTTGAGTGGTTGTAATCCAATGAAGTAAAAAATATAACTATAAAATCTCCATTACTCTACCTTTCATTTGATGAAAGAACATGTCTATCTGTTGTAGTCAGTGTTAACCAAGGAAATGTGGAAAACTTCAAACACTTCACTGCATGATTTACTGTTAAAAATAGCAAAAGTATTTTAAAAAGCATATTCCAAAAATGTTAATGTATTTCTTTAGGAGAGTCAATATTTGTAGCATGTGTACAGTGAGAAATAGAATTTTTAGTTATAAAACCTGATTGAACTAAATCTATCTGAAGAGCTGCCAGTGAGAGTTTTCAGCAGAGTAATCAGAGAATGAACAAGTTGCAGTAACTCACTGATATTATATAAAGAGATTCAAAAAGGAGACATAGTAGCAATTTTTCCCCTACCTCAAATGCATCAATCTGTAATCTTATTTTGTTCTGCTGAAAAAACATACACTTTCCCAAACTGGAACGTAAAAGAATTCTATTTCCAATTTCTACACTTAATCGTAATTTGTGTAATTTCTGCACTTATTTGTGTTTCTTATTTGTGGCAATATCTTGTTAAATTAACCTTTTATTTAAAAATTGCATTTAAGTAATTTTGTATTCCTAATGATGGCTATTATGTTGCTGAAAAGTGAATAGGTGAAAGAAGTACGGTAACGCCAATGTCAACTTGTAAAACCTATTCTTCATCTTGTCACACTAGTGATAGAACACAATTAAAAGAACATTATACATTATGGATTGCTTTCCAGCATGCTGGTCTGATTCCTGGATATAGAGCAGTGGTGGGCAACCTGCGGCCCATCAGGGTAATCTAATTGCAGGCCGCGAAACATTTTGCTGATGTTGACTGTCCGCAGGCGTGGCCCCAGTGGCCGTGGTTTGCCCCCGCCTCCCCTGCCACGATCAGCTGTTTCACAGCATTGAGGCGGCGCTGGGGGGGAGGAGCGACAAAGCGGTGTCCAGCCCCACTCTCTCCCCCAGTGCCTCCTGCCTGCCGCGATCAGCTGTTTCACCCCCTCCCTTGCCCCCAGAACCTCCTCAACACTGCGAAATGTCTGATCGCAGTGGGCGGGAGGCGCTGGGGAGGGAGGGGGAGGAGTGAGGATCTGGTGCAGAGCCTCCGCATCCCTTCTCCAGCATCCCCTTGCCTCCTGCCAGCCATGATCAGCTGTTTCGCGGCAGGCAGGAGGCTCTGGGAGGGGGAGGGCGAGGACACAGCTCACTGGGGGAGGGGATGGAATGTGGTGGGAAGAGGCGGGGCAGAGGTGGGGCAGGAAGAGGCATATGGGGGCTGGGGACTTGGTGAAGGGAGTGGAGTGGAAGGCAGGGCCTGGGGCAGAGCCAGGGGTCCAGCAACTCTGGGCTGGCATCTGTGTCTCCTTGAATAAAGTACACAGTGAGTAGCTCGTGTGGAAATTTTTAATCACAAATTTTTCTTACACCATCTAACAATGGAAGGCAAGTGCAAATGGAAAACAAAATACATAGATGAAAATTGAGGCTTACAACAGGAGTGGGAGAATAAGTACTTTTTCGCTGAACGCAATGGTAAGGACATGTATCTTCTTTGCCAGATGTAAAATGAACAGGAGTACTTGTGGCACCTTAGAGACTAACAAATTTATTAGAGCATAAGCTTTCGTGGACTACAGCCCACTTCTTCGGATGCATACAGAGTGGAATAAATATTGAGGAGATATATATACACACATACAGAGAGCATAAACAGGTGGGAGTTGTCTTACCAACTCAGAGGCCAATTAAGTAAGAGAAAAAAAAACTTTTGAAGTGATAATCAAGCTAGCCCAGTACAGACAGCTTGATAAGAAGTGTGAGAATACTTACAAGGGGAGATAGATTCAATGTTTGTAATGGCTCAGCCATTCCCAGTCCTTATTCAATCCTGAGTTGATTGTGTCTAGTTTGCATATCAATTCCAGCTCAGCAGTCTCTTGTTGGAGTCTGGTTTTGAAGTTTTTCTGTTGTAATATAGCCACCCGCAGGTCTGTCATTGAATGACCAGACAGGTTAAAGTGTTCTCCCACTGGTTTTTGAGTATTATGATTCCTGATGTCAGATTTGTGTCCATTAATTCTTTTGCGGAGAGACTGTCCGGTTTGGCCAATGTACATGACAGAGGGGCATTGCTGGCACATGATGGCATATATCACATTGGTAGATGTGCAGGTGAACGAGCCGCCCCTGATGGTATGGCTGATGTGATTAGGTCCTATGATGATGTCACTTGAATAGATATGTGGACAGAGTTGGCATCGGGCTTTGTTACAAGGATAGGTTCCTGGGTCAGTGGTTTTGTTCAGTGATGTGTGGTTGCTGGTGAGTATTTGCTTTAGGTTGGGGGGTTGTCTTTAAGGGAGGACAGGTCTGTCTCCCAAGATCTGTGAGAGTAAAGGATCATCTTTCAGGATAGGTTGTAGATCTCTGATGATGCGCTGGATGTGTATCTCTCAGTTCAAATCTTCAAACTTGCAGCATCCTTTCGTTTCTAGCCATGCACATATGGATCAAGAATTCCCACAAGGTTCTGAACTCTGCACTTTAAAACTTAAAACTTTGAAAAAATAAACAGATGTAGAAACCCAGTTCTTCACCAGATTTGCCAACAGATCGCAGACTGTGATGTTAGCCTCCTATTATGTGGACTGGCACATAACATAGCCTGTGCAAAAAAGCCTGACTCTGAAGGCAAGTTTATAAAAATGTGCCTCACTGATGTGATTTCAATCCTGTCACCAGAGAACGAGAATCTACAGAAGAAAATTTCTGGCCTGCAGCTTTCACGCCAGACAATAGAATGCAGAATCTCCGACCTGAACAGTGACATCGAATCGCAACTGCACTTGCAACTTCAGCAGTGTGAGTATTTGAGCATCACTTTGGATGAGTCGTGCGATGTACAGGATAAACCTCAATTATCTGAATTCGTCCAGACTGTGTCTGACAACTGTGTTGTAAGGGAAGAACTCCTAGATATCGTGCCACTAAAGGACAGAACTCATGGATGAGATCTAAAGGAGGCACTGATGTTGTTAGTTGCGAAACACCACTTCCCTTTACAGAAGCTCACTGCCATTGCAACAGACAGGGCTCCATCCATGTGGGGATCTGTGAATGGATTAGAGGGCTTTGTAAGTCTGACGAGAGTTTCCCGAATTTTGGACATTTCACTGTATTATTCATCAGAAGCATCTAAAAATCTCAAATTTGATCATGTCATGAAACCTGTCTTGCACATCGTGAATTTCATTCACTCAATCATAGACAATTTCAAAATCTAATCGAAGAACTGGATGAAGACGACATCCCTGCCGATTTACCATTTCACTGCACAGTTAGATGGGTCTCGAAAGGTAAAGTTATTTCCCGTTTTTTCAAGCTCCTGGAACCACTAAAATTGTTTATGGAGGAGAAGCTAAGAACACACCCTAAGCTCACAGATCCTGGGTGGGTTCTAGACTTGGCATTTCTTGCAGACATGCTGCTGCATTTGGATAAACTAAACGTAGACTTACAAGGAAAATTCCGGCTGCTGTCTTATCTAAGCATATTTGCATTCATAAACAAACTGCAGTTGTTTCACAGACAAATGCTTGAGGGAGAGCTGACACACTTTCCCTCAATGTCACAACTTCAAGCCAGATCAAAAGAAGATGCAGCAGAACCCCTAAAACGGAGCACAACTAGATATGGGAGCATGATTAAAGATCTTAAGGACAGTTTTGAGGAAAGATGCCACGATTTGCGGCGGAAAAGACCTCAAATGAGATTTCTGATTGACCCTTTAGTGCTGAAGCCAACTGACTGAAGGCCCTTTTAGTCACTGACAAAGCAACGTCCCAGATAGAAATAATAGAACGTTTGGAAGATGACGGACTGAAATCTGGTCAAAAGACAGAGGAGGCCCTTACTTTCTGGAAATCTGTACCAAAGGATAAATACCACAACATCAGAGGTGCAGCCCTAAAATTAATCTCGATGTTTGCCTCGATCTCTCTTTGTGAGTCTGTTTTCTCGACACTCAAACATGTGAAATCCAAGCACCGATCCATTCTGACAGACAGCCACTTAAGAGAACTGCTGCATGTAAGCACAACTGAACACAAACCAAACTTCAAAGGAATTGTTGAAAGCAAAGACTGCCAGAAATCCCATTAAGTAAAAGGTTAAGACAAGTTGTTATTATTGTCATTAACTATACATTATAAATATACATTATCAAATTATAGAATGATTATGTATACATTGCCAAAGAGCCACAGTATTGTGTAATGATTACACACACACACACACACACAGTATTGTGTAATGGTTAATAAATAAATAAAATAAATAAATTAATGGAGATATCCCATCTCCTAGAACTGGAAGGAACCTTGAAAAGTCATCAAGTCCAGCCCCCTGCCTTCACTAGCAGGACCAATTTTTTGATTTTGCCCTAAATCCTTAAGTAGCCCCCTCAAGGATTGAACTCACAACCCTGGGTTTAGCAGGCCAATGCTCAAACCACTGAGCTATCCCTCCCCCACAATTATACACACACACACACACACACACACGTATATACATACACACAGTATTGTGTAACGATTATATACATATATGTGTGTGTATGTATATATATATATATACACATATATGTGTGTGTGTATACACCGACACACACACACACTATATATAAATCATTACACAATACTGTAGCTCTTTGGCAATGTACACTGGTAAATTCTGGCTCCTTCTCAGGCTCAGGTTCGCCACCCCTGCATTAAAGGCTACTAACTAGTAAACAGATCTGGACTGGAAAGAACAACAATAGGATGACTGAGGTCTGGGGGAGGCTAGTTTTCTCCAATTCCCCCACAGGGGGTTAGGATTTGGAGCAGTGGAATTTCCTCAGCAGCAGAACAAAGGAATCAGGTGTTAACAGTAGGACTTCCATGCACAGTGCAAGAAACATGTTTAGGGCAAAAGAGGAACATAAAAAGGCAGAGTTTCTGACCACAGGATCAGACAAGGTCAAAGGACACTTACCTGGAGAGGAAAGTGGGGAGGGGAGAAAAGAAAAAGAAAGAAACAGAGACTCCACAGTTCAGAGAAGTATTCTGGACACCCCACATGCCTCTGACCAAAGCCCAGAGAACATTCCAGAGTGTTGAGAAAATTCAGGCAGGGAAATGTGTGCAGGCTTTGAGTGGGTTTTTTTGTGTTTGTTTGTTTGTTTTTTGGGGGGGAGTGTTTGGCAGGGGGTTCTGTGGATCTGTAGATCTTTTATGCTGTCTCAAGTAAAGAATGACTTGTTTAGAAACATTTGCAAAGACTTTGGGTCTGTTTCCCTCAGCTATCACATGTCCATGTCCCTGAAAAGGTGAATTATAAATTCACAAGGTGGAACTCTGGAAAAGGGTGTGCTTGAACTACTGAGGCATCTGGTGCTAGGGGTCACTGGCAATGGGGCCACAGGGCCCCATTTCCTTAAAGAGGTAACAGACAAAGACCATGGACAGGAAATATGCCAAAGAAGCCAAGGGAACAGACAGTTCTGAAGCCTACTCAGATCACAGGAACCTTACGAGCACACATGTCCAGCATATGAGGTCCAAATACAGCAGTAAGGCGATTGTCCAGTGAGAGGAAGTTTGACCAGGGCCATGTGTGACAGAGGTACTTCTGCTATGTTTCTTATAGTTATCTCAGTGATACTAGACAAATAAAAAAGCATTAGTGCCATTTACTATTTAGATACAGGATAATGTTTTCAAAAGCACCTAGGTCCCATTCTCAAAAAAGACTTAGGCATATAAGAGTTTAAATTTCATTGCAAGTTAATGGTATTTAGGCTCCTAATTCCCTAAATTACTTTTGCCAGTGGGATTTAGGTGCTTTACATTTTAAAATATTAAAAAATTAAAAATGTTCTAAATGTCTACTTTTAATTGTTACTCCACTAGAATGACTAGATGAAAACTAGGTTTATCATCTCTACCTCTAGAGTTTCTATGAGGTCAATATTCACAAAATGGCAGCAGGAAGCAGAAGGCACAACAATGCCAGTTGTAATTAAAAAGATTTTGGAAATTATATTTTCCACAGAATCCTCTATTGAATAGATGTATATGACAGAATTATTTCAATTGCATACCAAATGATCTTTTGGGAGGGATTTCCATCTGTTTCAAATTACTTCTGCCTTGGTGAAAATATCCAGTGACTATTTCTTCTTGGGGTAAAACTAAACCAAACAAAACATGGAAGTAAATAAAAAAGCACTTTTCATTATATATAAATACAATATTTTTCTGTATTCTGTGGTTGAATTATTTACTATTTTATCCCTAAATTATAAATCTTATATATCAGAAAAATGGAGTTAAAAGTCATTTCAGATATTACAAATCGAGAGGACTCGGGCAAAGTGTAATTTTGCAATCACATTCTCCAATTTTTAAGAGGTTTCTCTGTTTCCTTCTTATGTCCTACACAAACAGGGAAACTGACTGTACACAAGGTGCTGCCAAATGAACAAAGTAAACAAAACTGAAAGACAGAGAAAATGTTTTCCTCTCATCTGAAGTACTAATTTTGTAACAATAGTAGGTAAAGTTTCCAAAGAGAATGATAGTTTAGAGACACACAGTCAACCTTAAAGTAAGTAGCAGGTCAGCTCAGTAGTTTACTGGGCTTTATATAGAGAGAGATTATATATATATATACAGTGTGTGTGTGTGTGTGTGTGTGTGTGTGTGTGTGTACACACACACACACACACACATACACATATTCTAATATCCCTTTGGAACATCAGTAGCAATATGGATTCCCAAAAGTAAGCTTCAGAAAACCAAGTTAGGAATCTCATTTGGTCTAACGACGTCCATGCTGTTAGCTTTTTTTATTATAGGGAAAATTTAAAAATCAAGCTAACTATTTATAGAAGAGGCAATTATGGCTTCTGATTTAAACAATTCAGTAAAACTAGCACATGCTTCTCACATATAGTTTACACTGGTACCAGAAGTTACTGTAAGGTAGTAGCATTGTGATATTTAGGGTAGGCATCTGAGAGGGGCTGTAGCTTAGTAGCTGTGAGGGGCTCACCACATTTCATACACACAATCAAAACTGGAGAAGTAAAAATCTGCCTGAGCGGTCAAAAAAGAACCAATAAAACCAGTTAGGTTCTCTAACACTAGTTAATGGCCTAATCTTGATTCCTCACAGAGGCCCAGTAAACAAGTTATGCACAGAGATATTGTACAAGAGTCGGAAAGGCTGCAAGAGCCAAAAAAAGAATTGTTCCACTCTCATACACTGCAGCCTCAAAGCTAGAATAGCTGCTGACACTACCATACTCCTTTACCCACACACAAGGGGTTTAAGGCCAGTGGAGCAACATAAATGATACATCATCATCCTTTCTCACAAACACCATGAGCACTAGGTAAGGAGCCCCACAAAACAAAACTCTGTAGTGCCTTCTCCCAAAGAGACTTGTGCTCAGAGAACACGAAGGGAAAACAAACAGGGTGTAAACTAGAATATTGTTTTTAAAATACCAAGCAAGTAAACTTTTCAAAAATATAAATTACCTGGTTTGTCTTCTGATGGTAAGGGCTGACCTTGGTAAGACACTGCTGGATAATTGGCAGGAATTTCTGAAGGAAGTAGGAAGAGCCCATCTAGGATCCCATCAATTACAGTCTGCAGATGTGGATCCATATTATGACGAAGTTGAGAAAAGAATTCCACTGCACCAATCCCAACCAATTGCCGGACAGCAGACGGATGCTAGATCAGAAAGAGGACAATCAGTTCAGACTTGCTGGCAATTTTTTAAAGTTTCTATACTACATCAGAAAGACAGCGCTATCGAACTTAAATTTAGCTTTTTGTTATCTTACAGAAAATTAAAGTTTTTCAACTCAATATCAAATGTTTTCCCACACTGTTGTATGGTGATTAGTGCAGGGAACTGGGAGTCAGGGGATTCTGTTCCATGCCCAACTCTGCCAATGACTAGCTGTGACTCTTGGGGCAAGCCATTAACCTCTTTACATGCATCCAAACTAGGCAATTACCCCCTATTTTTCAGCAATAATGCAGCTGTGCAGGTATTACCAGTGCTGGAAACTTTACCATAAATGGAGGAAAGGCATTTTCATCACTGTATTCTCTAACCCTGTTCTAAGCAAATCCCTGCTTTCCATTTTTCTGATTATTTCAGTCTATGTGGCAAAAGTGGAGACTGGTCACTGCACTGGGAATCAAGTGACCAGAGTTATTTTTCCAGCTCTCCCATTGACCTGCCATGTCATCTTGCACGTTATTTCATCTGTGTGTCTGTTTCCTCATCTATACAATGGTTTTAGTGATACTTATCCTCATTTATAAATTAATCTAAGTTCGTTCCAAAGCACTCTTAAAAAAAAAAAAAAAAGAACTGTGTACTGTGTGGGTGAGTAAATTCCATTTAAGTCTAATATTGTAAATACATACTGTTTAAGAACAAAATTTCATACCTTTACCAAGTTGTTTACCAAATTTAGTATCTCCTCTTTCATCGGTACTATAGGAAAATTGAACCATTCCAGCAAATGGAGAAAAAGCAACTGTTCTTGGACTAGATCAGCATATGAAATCAAATTATGATCTAATTTACACAATATATTCTTGAGAGCTCGTTCTCTTATCTCTGCAAGTTGATGACCTGTGCAAAAAAAAAAAAAGAAGATGGTGAAGGAATGCTAAGGAATTAAAGTGGTTCAGAAACATGTCTACAATACCATCCTAATTCTTAGTTTTGTTTGGTGTCTCAACAGGAACATCTAAGATTTAGGAACGCGTGTGCTGCTGCTTGTCACCGGGACCAATGGTACTTCAGTCTCCATCCCTGAGTCAACAGAGCATCTTCTAAAGTTATACATTCACTTTTAAATAAAAGGTTGTATTGATAAAGCAGTATTTACTTTGGTTCTACTGTGTTCAGAGAAAAAGGACTTTGTGTACATTCTTTGTAAATAAACAACACTGCAAAAACAAAACAAAAACAAACAAACAAACAAAAAAAAACCCCACTCGAGTGCCATAATCAATTTCTCCTCCTTAAGAGGAACAACTCCAAATAGGGGGCTAACCCACTGGGCTCAAAAAGGGAAATAAGAGTAAGTAGTTCTGTCCATATAAAAAACAACAACAAGCAAACTGAGAACAACAATAATCTATATTCATTCCCATCACCATGAAAGAAACCAAGGCTAGCAAAACACCAGCCTAAGTCATGCACAGGGATGGCAGGAAGATCCGATGCGCACTTCGTGTCTGAGACGGGTGCCTTGTATTGAGTACTAGGGATAAATAACGTGCATGTGCGCGGGTGTATCTGTATCTGTGCAGACACCTGCACGCGTGGCTATGCCGGTGTGCATGCACAAACCCACTGTACACGCGTGTGCCAGCGTTCGTGTCTGCACACACACCCCACACACACCTATCAGACACGCAGCCCGTCAGGGGCCGTGGCAGCGGGAACCGCTCTCGCCCCCCAGCTCAGCCCCCGCAGCCCCACACGCCCACGGCCGTTCCCAGCCCCACGCGGGACACTTACCGAGTTTCCTGATGAGCGGGGCCAGCTCCATCTCCCCGGCGCCGCGCCGCGCCGCGCTGCCCGCCCGGAATCCAACCGCCGCGTCCCGCAGCAAATCCGCTCCGCCTTGATCGGGAGGGATCAAACGAGGAGAGACCGTTGCTGGGGGTGGCGCAACAAACCGCAAGGCATCCTGGGAGGTGTAGTCCACTCCCGCAAAGGACCCTGGGAGATGCAGTTCTTCCACCACTCTTCCTGGGGCGGCCTGCAATTCCCATGATACCGCGCGCCGGGAACGTGTTCTGGCGATCGCCCTAACCCGTTCTGCCTTCAGGAGTTCGGTCCCCCTGCTGGGACAGGAGGAGGCGCGGGGCGGGTCCCACGGGCTCCCCTAGGAAGAGCCCCGAGCTGGGGATTAGCGAGGACGAGGCAGGCTGCCAAAGGGCCCCGACCCTGCAGGGAAACCCACGTGGTGCCCAGCCCAGTTGGGGCTCCTTGCGGGCGCTGGGCTTCGTGGAGGTCGCTGCGGGACATGAAGTTTCCCCAAGCGCGTGAAGGGACCCAGCTCATCTGCCTGCACCAATGCTGTGTCATTGCTCCCGCTGCAGACCGGCCACGTAGGGGTTGCTGCTCATAGCTGTGCCAGCGTGCGGTGGAGTGAAATTAACTAAAGCACAGATTTCAGCCTTACTCTTTCAGTAACTCCGCAATGTGTGTGCCGTAGGGCGAAACTATTGGGCTTTGATCTCTTTCCCTTAAGCAAAAATTGAATAGGATACTTTGCCCCACTCCCGCACCGTGAGGTCAGTTGGGGAAGAGAAGGGGCTGGGGAAAGCGGCAGTGGGGATGAAGGGGGTGGGGAGGAGATGGGCAGTGGAGAAGGGGCATGGGATAGGAAAGAGAAGGGGATGCGGGGCAGGGGGGTAAGAGGCAGTGGGGAGGGAAGGGGGTGGGATGGGGAGGAGAAGGGGATTGGAGAAGCGGGGGCAGGGAGAAAGAGGCAGGAGGGAAGGAAGGGGGTGGGATGAGGAGGCGGTGGGAAGGGGCATGGGATGGGGAAAGCAGGGGCAGGGGGAAGCTGGAGCCCAGCATGCGGCATCCCCTTGGCAGAATCTGGAGCTCCCCTGTTAAGCAAGCCCATCGAACCCTCACCCTGACACGCCCCACCTCCCCTGCATCTGTACCATCTCGATTAGCTCCCCCCCCAGACATCCTCCCCACTGAGCCCCAACCACCTGCACCTGGACCCCCACCCAAATGAACCCCACCTCCCCTGCACCTAGACCCCCCTGCCTCAAACACCTTTACCTGGATCCCCTGCAGTCTCATTGCCCCTGCACCCCCAATGAGCTTCTGTGAATCCAGATCTCCCACTGAGCTGCCCGCACCCAGATTGCACCACAAGAACTTTCTTACCCCCACCTAGATCCCCCCACACACACTAAGTTCTTCGGACGTGGATCCTGCTGCCCAGCTGAGCCTGCTCACTCACACCTGGTGCACCTGGCACAGGGGGGCAGGGCCCCAGGGTGTTTCTGGGGCAGGCCTGGCCCTTGCACTGGGTCAGGGTCAGGTGTAGCCTCACTGCTGAGTCCCTGTCTCAGGGTGGGGGGAGGCTGCAGGGTAATCTCCCACCTCCATGCAACTAGTGGCCTGTGCTCCCCATTTATTTATTGACAAATAAAATTTGCAGAATTTTAATATTGTGCACAGAATTTTTTAATTTTTGGTGCAGAATCCCCTCAGAAATATAGAATGCTGTGCAGCTGTGATGGTGGAACTATGAGGAAGGTGGTGGGCAGGTCTATGGGTGGGGGGGTGCTGGGCGAGCGGTGTGGTGTACAGGGTGCTTTGATGTTGTGGTTGGAGGCCAGCAGGGGAGGTCTCTGGGAGGGGTGGGTCTGGGCATAGAGATCTGTGGTGGAGGTCTCTGGGGGAGGGGGCACTGGGCAGGGAAGCGGTGTGATGCGGGCCTGCCCTCAAGGGAAAGGGGCATGCTGGCAGCATAGGGCTGGGCAGGCCAGTGTGCATCTGGCAGCTGCAGGTTTGTAAACAGTGCCCTCCTGCTGGACTGTGCAGAGCGGAGCTGCTCCCGCCACTCTGTGCATCATTGCCCCCCCCCCTCCCTTCACTCTGGAGACTGACCATCCCGCCCCCCTGCACCTTGCTCCATGGGGGCCCACAAATATGTTTGGTGTTGGGCCTACAAAAAGTTAATCCGGCCCTGCCTGAGAGTGCTAAATTTTCTTCTCACTCAGTAATCAGAGTTGTCCATCATTTTGCAAGATTGTTTTATCACTCCATTGACACAAATACTAAGGCGCTTTATTAAAGTAATAATAAACCTGCAATCATTGCTGCAATTAGTTTTTCCACAGAGGCTAGAATCACACAGGTCTAACAGTGGAAAGAAATTTTTCCATGAGCAACTACAGAAACAGCATCTCTGGCAGAGTGACGTTCCTTTTGGTTATAAGTTACAACCTCATACAATGAAAAGTAAAGTGCTCCCATCAGACAGGAACAGGGACTCTCAGGTTTCCACAATGAGATTGGTGGGAAACTCGTGAGATCCATGGGAGTGTTTCACTCTTTAGTGAAATGGCATTGTACCTCAGTTGTGAAGTGAAGAGAAGGAATTGCTTAGCTAACACAGTCACTCCCTGTGACATTCCCCTCTGGTATTATCTGGACTGGTGATCTGCTAGGTCACTCCAATCCTTGACTCTGGGAGCCAGCCTTACCCTGCTCTGCTGTGAGAACCCCCACTTCTGGGCTGTTCAAGCACAGCCTCGGGCATGAAATCTGCTCCTTGGATTGTGCAACCGAATGACACTAGTCAACATCTCGAGTCCCAGACACAACCCTAGGAACCTCCATCTTGCAGTGCCCAGTTATGCCCACTGGATGCTGCAAGCTTATATGAGTTTGTCAATTTAACAAAAATTTATATGTACCAGGTTTGTTATCCCAAGGGGAGCCTCTGACACACTACTTCAGGTAGAATAAATAAACAAATGTATTAACTATAAAGATAGTTAGATAGTCAAAACAACAAGTCAGATTTGGTCAAATGAACTAAAAACAAAAACACATTCTAAGCTGATCTTAACACTTTCAATACCTTTACAAACTTAGATGCTTCTCACCACAGGCTGGCTGGTTGCTCTTCAGCCAGGGTCTCCTTTGATCAGTGCTTCAGTCGCTTGGTGTGGTGTCTGTAGATGTAGGTGGAAGAGAAAGGAAGAGCATGGCAAACGTCTCTCCCTTTTATCATGTCCTTTCTTCCCTCTTGGCTTTGCCCCTCCCTCCTTCAGAGTCAGGTGAGCATTACCTCATTGCAGTTCCAAACTGACCTAAGGAAGGGGGGTGACTCCCTTGAGAGTCCAACAGATTATTTTGTTGCTGCCTAGGCCAGCGTCCTTTGTTCCTGTACTGTTGGGCAGTGTTTGTCCCATACATGCCCTGATGAGGTGTGAACTGCCTCTCTGCTCTTGGAGAGTTTTTGCCTGGATTTATTTTAAGCCATTAGGATACATTTTCAGCCTCATAACATACATGAAGTTATAACCTATAACACTACTATAACATTATTGTAACAACAATGCTCAGGGCATCACAAGCCTTCCGAAGATACCCGGCATGACAAACTTTGCATTGGATACCATACAATTTTACAAGGATAAACATGGGGGTGCTGTGTGTTCCCCCGAGTTACAGAGCATTACACTCCCTAAAATAGATTCAATAACATTTCTTCAGAAGAAAGTGAAAAGCTAGATGGATCTGTAAGAGACAATGAAAGCCCTTTCTCTGTCTGAATATGGTCCTTAAGAACTAAGGAAGTAAGGACATATTTTTGCTCCATGTTGGATGCCTGAATTATATTGATATTTACATGAGAGAAAGGTCCAGCCAATGGTCCATCTAGCCCAGTATCTCATTCACAGACCACTGTCTTTGAGCTATGTAAATCAAAGGTAATCAAGATGACCAATTTTTGCTTAATATTTTCAAATGCTACGCCAAAGGGAAAAAAGATGTCATGAGGCGTGGTGTATCTGCGAGGGGATGCTGGGTAAGGACACCTTCCATTGGTTATTGGAAGTGAAGGAAGGTTTGGCAGTTTGTATGGGGTGTGGTTAAGCACTTTAGTAGTTAAGAGGAGAATCTGGGCCCCAGTTATTGTGAGTGCCTATCCCAGGGATATATACTCTCCTTCTGCTTTGCATCTCTCAGCCATCTGCCCTGCCTGCTGCTCCTCATCAGCCTTAAGACTCCCGTAACTATTTCCCAATCAACTCTGATTTCTTCCTCCCTTTTGGCATTCCTTTGTGTAAGTTTTTCTTGGTGTCCACTTGCATCTTAGCAATCCCTAATGATGCCTCTCTATTAAATTGTTGTACTCTGCTTTATGCCTTAAGCCAAATGCAGGGCCGGCTCCAGGTTTTCTGCTGCCCCAAGCAGCAAAAAAACAAAACAAAAAAAACAACCAAACAAAAAACACCGTGGCAGTGCGATTGCGCTGCTCCACTCTTTGGCGGCAATTCAGCGGCAGGTCCTTTGCTCCGAGAGGGACTGAGGGACCCGCCGCTGAATTACCGCCGAAGACCCGGACGTGCCGCCCCAATAGTGGCCGGAGTGCCGCCCCTTGGTATTGCCCCCCCTCTCCCCACGCACCTGCTTCCTTAGCTGGTGCCTGGAGCTGGCCCTGGCCGAATGCTCCAAATTTTAATATGTTCAAGACCAGTATTTGGAGCATCTCAAACCTTGAAACAATCCAATCAGGAGATGTTAGGACTAAGCCAAAAACAAAGAATCACAACCTCTGAGCTCATTTATAAAGACACAAGACCTATTATTTCATACTTGTTATTTGCCTTTTTATGCAGACACATAGAAGACCCACGCCTGCACTGACATACTTTATTTAATTCAGCTAAGAAAGAGAGGAACTATCTATGTCATACACATGAAGAATATTAAACAGAAAGAGCATAATGTAGCTTCTCTTCTTGTCACCTCCTCTTCAGTCTGCTGGTTTTGGGGAAGCCAGTAGCTCAGGCAACATCTCTCCATGCCTTCCTCTTTAGCTATGTGTACAGAAAACCTCAAAGGAAAATCCTGACCTTCAGATATAGAAGTTTCTTTTTTTTTTTTTTGAAGAATCTATTTCTGTACAGAAGTCTTTATGTGGTCAACATAGCTCTTCTCCCCGTTCTCATATTATCTTTGTTCGGCCAAAGGGGAATGGTTGGTATAAGCAGCTCCTCTCCTTGCCTTCAGTCAGCAGGCTCCCTTGCTAAACACATCTCTACTTATCAGCTCACTTTTACATAATTGAGTTTCTACTGCATATATATTCCTATTGATCTCTAATAGAACTGTGTAGGAGTAATGACACTGGGGGAATTATTCACTGAGTTTCATTTAAAGTGTGCCCACATTGGTTAACAGCTTATCTCCTTATAGTGCTCTACACAGTCACAGGATGTACAGTAGTGCACTGTCTTCTGTTACCTCCTGTCATGGTTTGTTTCTACCTTTCAAACAGCTCCTTTCAATCTCTTTTTCCATCAATCATATTTAATCTCAAACTCCCCCTTTGGGTTGTGTCTTCCTTACCAGTATCCTAAGGTGTTCAGATCTTGACTGTTTGCTCTATTTACCTTCTCTCCATTTGTCATATTATCTGTAGATGATACTCAAATATTCAGATCTTTCCATACTTCTTGTAAGGCATACTGTGTAGTCTAATCTGACCTTGTAGTTTTCCTTCAGCTAAATGTCTCAAAGAGAAATGTGTTTCTTTTCTGAGGAGCATTCTCAAATATGGCTAAGTCTCTTCTATCTCACTTCTCAATCTATTTGCCTCCATTGTTCACTCCACTTGAATTCTCCCTTCCCAGTATTCCTATTCTGAAAATCTTCCTATGATCACCTCTAAAACAATGCCTGTACAAGACACTATCTTGACTTCACCTTTGATAAAATCCTCATCATGCCTCTTCTCAGTTTAACTGTTGCAACTCCTTCTCTACAGCTTCCATGAGTCCTGGCTGTCCATATTCCAGCAAGAATGCTGCATACCGCCATCTCACTCATACAAAGTGGCATAACCATAACATCCTCCTCCTCCAGTTAAACATCTACTTAAAAAGTGCCCTTTCTGTTCTTAAAACCATCCATAATTCTGCTTCAGCGTCTCTCAGGAACTCTCCTCCTGTTCTACTCCCTTAGCAATGATTTCCTTTTTGTCCCTTTACAAAACCTGGCTACTTTTGGTGTGAGAGCCTTTTCCTCTGTAGTTTCTACCATCAGGAACAGCTTTCCTACATTTCTTCTTACTAAAATCTGAGCCAAATGTTAAAATGTGCCTTAATTTGGACTCTAGATTTCAACCTAGAATTCTGCTTGCTATACAAGTACCTAATTACCCAATCTGCCCACATGTTACAAATTGTTTCCATGTGCAACATTGCAGGTACAGTTTGGATGCAGCTATGGATATGTTTCCTTTCACCTCATTTATAATGATAGTTAAAACACATCTTTTCTTCCTTGCCCATACCTTGTAATTTTTCCAACTCCTCCCTCCTATTTTCATTTAACTTTTCAAAGCATTGTGAGATGCAATTTGTTTAGAATGTTTCACATAAACTGTTTTTATCTAAATCAATAATGATTGCCAAAAGATTTAATTTGATAGAGATAACACCATGGTGTATCTGATTGACCTAGTGCACTCTAAATCCATTGGTGTCAAATATAGAGTCAATTAAGGAGAAAGAACAAGAGGAGGCAAACCTCAGAGCCAAATATTCTGTCTTAAACTGCATTCTGACTTGGGGAGGGTAGACAAATATTAAAAGGAAGGGAGGGCCTTTGATGATCGTAACTGAAGATGGGATAGGAAATGCATCTTCCTATATGCAGCCATGTTAGTTTATTCAAAAATGTTGAAATTATAATTAATAATGTAGAAATAATTGGATGATAGAAATGGATATTCTTTATTTTCATATTAACACAGAAGAAATATTACTATGAACTTAAGAAAGCCATACTGGTCAAGCCAATGGTCCATCTAGCCCAGTATCCTGTCTTCTGATAGTGGCCAATGGCAGATACTTCAAAGGGAAGTAACAGAACAGGGCAATCATCAAGTGATCCATCCCCTAGCATCCAGTCCCAGCATCTGGCAGTCAGAGTCTTAGGGACACCCAGACCATGGGGTTGCATCCCTGACCATCATGGCTAATAGCCATTGATGGTTCTATCCTCTATGAACTTCTCTAATTCTTTTTTGAATCAAGTTATAGTTTTGGCCTTCACAATGTCTCCTGGCAATGAGTTCCACAGATTGACTGTGTGTTGTGTGAAGTACTTTCTTTTGTTTGCTTTAAACTCACTGCCTATTAATTTCATTGGAAGATCCCTGTCCTTGTGTGATGCAAGGGGATAAATAACACTTCTTTATTCACTTTCTCCATACCATCCACGATTTCACAGACCTATCATATTCCCCCTTAGTCTTTTTCCAAGCTGAAAAGTCCCAGTTTTATTAATCTCTCCTCACCTGGAAGCTGTCCCATACCCCTAATCATTTTTGCTGCCGTCTTCTGAAGCTTTTCCAATACACCTCTACCTCGATATAACACTACCCGATAAAACATGAATTCAGCTATAACGCGGTAAAGCAGTGCTCCGGGGGGGCGGGGCTGCGCAGTCCAGTGGATCAAAGCAAGTTCGATATAACGCGGTTTCACCTATAACGCGGTAAGATTTTTTGGCTCCCGAGGACAGCGTTATATCGAGGTAGAGATGTATATCTTTTTTGAGCTGGGGCAACCAGACCTGCACACAGTATTCCAGGTATGGGCATACCATGGATTTATATGATGGCATTAGGATACTTTCTCTCTTATCCCTTTCCTAATGTTTCATAACATTCTGTTAGCTTTTTTGACTGCTGCTGCACACTGAGCAGATGTTTTCAGAGAACTATCCATGATGACTCCAAGATCTATTTCTTACATCAAAACAGCTAATTTAGATCCCATCATTTTGTATGTATAGTTTTGTATTATGTTTTCCAACATTCATTACTTTAAATTTATCTACATTGAATTTTATCTGCCATTTTGTTGCCCAGTTTGTGAGATCCCTTTGTAACTCTTTGCCATCTCACTGTTTACCACCTTTTTCCAGATCGTTTATGAATATGTTTAACAGCACTGATCTCAGTACAGACCTTTTGGGGACACTGCTATTTACCTCTCTGCATTCTGAAAACTGATCATTTATTCCTACCCTTTGTTTCCTATTTTTTAACCAGTTACTGATCCATGAGAAGACCTTATAGCTGCTTAGTTTGCTTAAGAACCTTTAGTGAGGGACCTTGTCAAAGGCTTTCTGAAAGTTCAAGAACACTATATCTACTGGATCATCCTTGTCCACATGTTTGTTGACCCCCACAGAGAATTCTAATGGATTGATTAGCCCTGATATCCCTATATAAAAGCAATGTTGACTCTTTGTAACGGGGTTGGGACTCACCACCGCGGCACCTCCTACTGGTTGTCTTGGGAATTAGCTCAGTCCAGTGGAGCACCCCCTTCTGGTGGTGTACCGACCGTCATCTCGCCCTCGATTGGCATGTCTGAGCCCACGTCGCTCACCAACTCGCGGCATCCTCTTCGGGACCACTGCCCTCTGGCAGTGCCCCTCAGTCCTGCCACACCCCCTTCCAGGGGGGAGGGGGAGAGGAGGGTCAATCAGCAGTCTCCTTATCTAGCCACCGTAGTCAACCACACACCCCAAAGTCCCTCCCATCAGGGATCTGGTGTGGTCTGTACTGGCCGCTCCCTACGGCCAATAGCTAGATATACTGCAAGTGGATAGGTGGGGACCCAGGCCCGCCCTCTAGTCTGGGTCCCGACCCAAGGACCCTCGGGCGGCAGCCTCGCTGTCCTCCTTCTCTCCCCTCGTCTGTCTGCTTCCCTGGGCCGCTTCCCCTACTGCCCCTTGCACCTGCTAGGCCCTGCAGCCTGGCAGACACCGGGCTGGAGTTTCCCTTTACTCCCCCGGGCCTGCGCAGCACTGCACTGGCCGCGGTGCTAGCCTCCCAACTTGGAGATAGACCTTCCCCTCTCGAAGGCCTGGGACAGACTGACTGCTCTCTCCCTGAGCAGCCTTTTATAGGGCTGAGCCTGGCCCTGATTGGCTGTCTCCAACCTGGGCCCTGATTGGCTCCCAGCAAGCCCTTCTCTCATTGGCTGTGCATCTGCACAGGCCCCCTGGCCTGCCACAGCCCATAATCTCAGGGAGTGGGGCAGCTGCCCCACTACACACCCTCCCCCTTAAGAACCGTCTCAGGGGGGGAATTCCCTATCACCCCTGTGCTCCTCGTAGCTGGGCCCTCAGGGAATCCCTCTCGTAGCACAGGCCCTCCACTAACTGGAGCAACCTGCCTCCCTCCTCTATGTCTGGGTCCCCACTGTAGACCTCCCTGGTCCTACGTGGGTTCCCACTTCCATTTGAGTTCCCACATCGGGCCTCCCAGACCCTATGTGGGGTCCCTGGTTAAGGTGGGGTCTCTCTACCCCAGCCCCCTTCTCTTTGGGGACCTCGGCCTGGACTACCACCCCCTGTTGGCTAGCCCCAGACCGAGCCTCTTTCTCAGGCACTCCCCCTTTCTGCCTCAGGGGGCAATGCCTTTTTATGTGGCCCTTGGTGTGGCAGTGGAAGCACCCTCGGCACCTTCCCCCTGCCACGGCCTTAGTCCTGCTTGTCTGGGCCCTAGCCCCTTCTTCTGGGCTGGCCCAGGCCTTGGGAGCCCTGTAGGGGCACTCCCACTTCAGGTGTCCCTGCTCCCCACAAACCAACAAGCCCGAGGCCCCCCTGTTACTCTCACAGGGGGCGCCTTGTCTGAGTGAGGCTTCTCTGCCCTCTCCCAGTAGGGACACTCCTGCCTGAAGTGGCCCTTTTGCCCACAGGCGAAACATTGCTTGAGCCCAAGCACTGGCCTCTCACCCTTGGCGCCAGGTCCCCTATACAGTCTGGGTGCCCACCCCCGCAGCAGCCAGAGCACCTCTCTCTGCTGCTCGGCAAGCCGAGCCACCCAAGCCCTCCAGTAAAAGTCTTTGTTCGCCACCATCGTGTCTCTTTCCCTTAGTCTCTCAATGTGGCACAATCTGCCTAGTCCTTGCTCTTGCCCCTTGTGTGAGGGGTGGACCGCCATGCCCACGTTCTCCACCACGTGTAACGGGGTTGGAACTCACCACCGTGGCACCTACTACTGGTTGTCTTGGGAATTAGCTCAGTTCAGTGGAGTGCTCCCTCCTGGTGGTGTCCCAACCGTTGTCTCGCCCTCGGTTGGCGTGTCTGAGCCCACGTCGCTCACCAACTCGCGGCGTCCTCTTCGGGACCACTGCCCTCTGGCAGTGCCCTTCAGTCCTTCCACACCCCCTTCCGGGGAGGGAGGGGGGGGTCAATCAGCAGTCTCCTTGTCCAGCCACCGTAGTCAACCACACACTCCAAAGTCTAATCCCTCCCATCAGGGATCTGGCGTGGTCTGTACGGCCAATAGCTAGATATACTGCAAGTGGATAGGGGGACCCAGGCCCGCCCTCTACTCTGGGTCCCGACCCAGAGACCCTCGGGTGGTAGCCTCGCTGTCCTCCTTCTCTCCCCTCGTCTGTCCGCTTCCCTGGACCGCTTCCCCTACGGCCCCTTGCACCCGCTAGGCCCTTCCACTGAGGGCCTGCAGCCTCGCAGACACCGGGCTGGAGTTTCCCTTTACTTCCCCAGGCCTGCCCAGCACTGCACTGTCCGCAATGTATCTCCAGCTTGGAGATAGACCTTCCCCCTCTCGAAGGCCTGGGACAAACTGACTGCTCTTTCCCTGAGCAGCCTTTTATAGGGCTGAGCCTGGCCCTGATTGGCTGTCTCCAACCTGGGCCCTGATTGGCTCCCAGCAAGCCCTTCTCTCATTGGCTGTGCATCTGCGCAGGCCCCCTGGCCTGCCACAGCCCATAATCTCAGGGAGTGGGGCAGCCGCCCCACTACACTCTTCCCCAACAAATCGTGTTCATCTATGTTTCTGTTCTGTTCTTTACTATAGCGTCAACCAATTTGCCTGATGCTGAAGTTAGGCTTAGAGGCCTGTAATTGCCAAGATCGCCTGTGGATCCTTTTTTAAAAATTGACTTCATATTAGCTATCCTCCAGTCATCTGGTACAGAAGCTGATTTAAGTGATAGGTTACATACTGCAGTTAGTAGTTCTGCAATTTCATATTTGAGTTCCTTCAGAGCTCTTGGGTGAACATTGTGGTATTTCTGTCAAGACAAGTAAAATCATCGAAAAAAAATTCTTGTCTTGAGCAAACTTTGCATATCTAGATTCAGTGAAGACTTCACATATCTGAGGGCTCTGTACTGATTTTTCCAAATGAATTATCTCAGTTTAAGGTGTGACCCAAAGCCTGTTGAAGTCAACAGAAAGACTCCCATTGACTTAACTGGGCTTTTGATCTGGTCCTTAGAAACCAAACAACTTCTCATGATATCATTCTTTGTCCATATAATTATTTCTGTTACTGCTTCATAGGCACAATAGTTGTGACTGGCTCTATAAATGCACATTTTTCAGTTGCTATTTGTCAAATATCCAAAATAGCATTTGGCTTAGCATAACCTACAAACCTGAAACCATGATATCTGCAAGAAGTGTAATTATCCAAACGTCCCTGGATAGTAATCAGTCTCTGAACAGTGCAGGGTTCTATCAAAATTTGTCAAGGTCTCTGAGCTTGTTAAGACAATTAAAGTCTTGGATTAACATTATTTTTCATCTTTTGACAACTGTGGGTCCCAGGAGCACAAGTTTCTATTAATCTGATCTGCAAGTCAAGTTGTGTTGTTGAACTGTTTTATAAAGTTTATCATTCAGTTCAGTTTTAGCAATTTTATTCCTTAATTGGTCTTGACAACCTTCCACTGAATATCCTTCCCTTCATTTCTCTCTCCCCCAACCCCAAACAAAAGATTTGAACTAGAATAATCCTTACAGACTTCAAAAAAAAAAATAATAAAGGACATAGACAACCTTGGATCAACATTGACCTTACTGGGAGCTCTACAAGCTCACCATAGGTTGCCAGGGGCAGCTCCAGGCATTAGTGCACCAAGCGCGTGCCTGGGGCGGCAAGCTGCAGGGGGCGGCCTGCCGGTTGCTGTGAGGGAGGCAGTCAGGCTGCATTTGGCGGCATGCCTGTGGGAGGTCCGCTGGTCCCGCGGTTTCAGAGGCAATTCGGTGGCAGGGATGCTGAAGGCACAGCACCGGCGGACCTCCCGCAGGCATGCCGCTGAATCTGCGTTACCAGCAGACCACCCGCAAGCATGCCGCCAAAAGCCACCTGACTGCCGTGCTTGGGGCGGCAAAAGCCATAGAGCTGCCCCTGCAGGTTGCATAAAGCATAAATATATTGCTTGTCCTATTCATAGTGTTTTTGAAAAGGTCATTTTAAGTGTGTTCAACTGGGGGAGCTGAGTAGGCTTTAGGCTGACTAGATGATATCCACTCAGGTCCTCAAAGGTTCTGGACCCCATTGCTTATTGAAAGAACTATGACTATCTTTTTACAAATTTTATTAAAGACACTTAAAAACAAAAATAAAATCAAGAAAACATATCAAATCTAAGCTATCATTAATATTAAACTAAACACAAAACGTCACTGCTATCAAATCAAGATCATATCATTGTCAAATCATCAAGTTAGTCTTATTATTAAATTAGGGTTTGATTACCAAAATTAGTTATATCATCAAATTAATATAAAAATAATCAATCCTTATATATTCTAATAAGGTAACTGGCTGTTTGATTGTAAATCCCAAGGATTATTTTTTATCAAAGTCATTTGAATCTATGATTTAAAGCTGGTCAAGCAGTTTAGTACTACCAGATTATATCTAATGTCTAGCTATAATTTTACAGACAATTATAAAGTTTCTTTCTCAGAGTTCAGTTCTTATGTATTGACTAACCCTTCCCTCCTCCCCATCCTGAGATGTTATAATACTTTAACAGAACACTATTGATAAACTGAAGTTTGACAAGTCGTGTTCATCGGAAATTACAGACAGACAATCTCAAAAGTTTTTCAAAACTTTTAAACAAAAACACACTGCAGTCTAAAGAGCAATTTTATGGGATAATGTCTAGGAATGTTTTAATCTGGGGCATTTTCTTTCTTTTACCTTCTCCATGTGGACTTTTTGGGTGCTCATACATACAGACACATTTTCATATCCTACAAATAAGAAAGCTATAAAAAGGCTAGGACATTTCCAAGCAAATAAAAAAAAAATGAAAATGAAAAGTAAGATACTTAATATGAGAGACTTCTTGACTTTTGTAGGGTAGGAGTTGGAAGTGTAGCCAAAGAGACAGACAGTGATATTCTGCTGGCATGGCATGATGTTTCTTGCTCATGGACCTTCTTCAGGAGGAGGGAGAGATTAGTCAAAGGCTGGTGTAGCCTATATGTTGATGTTGTGATTTCTTCTTTCCAAGAGGGCTGGTCTTGGAGAGTCTAGAAATTATTTTTCCCTGAGTTGGCTTCATGACTCAAAAAGATGAGGCTTCTCTGCTTTAATCTTGATTCTCATAGTTTGCAACTTTGCTTACTTGGCCTTGGAGGGGACCACTGCAAGGTTTTCAGACAAATCAGCTGCAAGGCCTACCTTGGTCCAATCCGATTGAAATAATTAGATCATTGCTAGTAAGCATCAACTTGGAAAAATCTAATTTAAATAAGCAATTTTAAAAAATATTCTGTTTTGCATAGCACAGAGACTAAATATGCACCCTCCTACCCCGAAATAATATAAATCCAGTTACATAAGACTACTTTTGAGGAAGTTGGCATGGCCTTCTGTTTGAAAAGGACTTAAGATGACATTGTATCACCAATTTACAGAAAATTCAACATAAAACTTCTATAAAATGGCTAATTGGGATGGGGGGCGGGGGTGGGGTCGGGGACGGGGGAGGGGGGGAAGAACCCCAGCAAAAGCCAGTCACTCAACATTCATCCATCAGCACAATTAAAAATAAGCTTGAAACTAGTTTATGATCAGTTGACATTCTTCTTGCAAAGAAGAAAATTTACAGTAATCTTTCTTTTTTGGAACTGGACTATAAATCGCCCACTTGTCTTCTGGAATCCTCGTCTTGATAGAGGAAAAGTATCCTAAAACCTTTCAAGATGAAACCCATTTAAAATATAAAACTTGAAAATTTCATATATAAAAGTCTGTATTTCCCATATAGGCTATTCCTTTCATAATGAATACCCACTAACACCTGATCATTGTTTCCCCAATACGCAAGCAACAGCTTGATGGCTCTGAATGTTATTTTTAAGTATTACACACAAAAAAAAGAAGAAGAAATTTGTGGTCAAATAAACATTACATTTTATTTTCAGGTACCTTATGCCTAACGTACATGGAAAGGAATCTGCTGTGTGTTCTTCACACACTGGTATGCAAATTCCTTGCATTTGCAGACTACTGTATTACATTGCTTTGCAGTTAGCTTTGAATATAACTTAGTGTTTTACTTCCAGGATGGACAAGGAAAAAATGGCAACATCAGCTACTCCAGGGATAGTGCAAGGAGGCATACCAGTGTCCACATATTTGGAGATAAAAGAACAGTTTGTTCCAACCCATATTTAGTTATATTAATTCTCAAATGACAGCCAAATACAATGGGTCAAATTCGGCTCTCAGTTGTCTGAGTGCTTTGTAACTTCAATAAAAATCAGTGGAGTTACTCCAGATTTAACTGACTAAGCCCTGGTCTACACTACAGGGTTAGGTCAACTTTAGCCGCATTAGGTCGATTTAAAAATGACTGTGTCCACACAACCAAACCCATTCCGTCGACCTAAAGGGCTCTTAAAATTGACTTCTGGACTCCTCCCCGTCAAGGGGAGTAGCGCTAAAATCGCCCTTGCTGGATCAAATTTGGGGTAGTGCAGACGCAAATCGACGGTATTGGCCTCCAGGAACTATCCCAGAGTGCTCCATTGTGACTGTTCTGGACAGCACTTTGAACTCTGATGCACTAGCCAGGTACACAGTGTGACAGACCCAGACCAATGGGATACAGGAGTCTGGTAGAGGGCAAATATACTGCTCACTGGATGAGTAGTTTTCTGTTCCCTGAGTGACCAGAGCAGGGGCTGCACTAGAGTAATCAGGAACCTGCTAGAACCAGTTAAGGCAGGCAGGCTAATTAGGACACCTGGAGCCAGTTAAGAAGAAGCTACTAGAATCAATTAAGGCAGGCTAATCAGGGCACCTGGGTTTTAAAAAGGAGCTCACTTCAGTTTGTGGTGCGAGTGTGAGGAGCTGGGAGCAAGAGGCGCAAGGAGCTGAGAGTGAGAGGGTGTGCTGCTGGACGACTGAGGAGCACAAGTGTTATCAGACACCAGGAGGAAGGTCCTGTGGTGAGAATAAGGAAGGTGTTTGGAGCAAGCCATGAGGAAGTAGCCCAGGGAGTTGTAGCTGTCATGCAGCTGTTACAGGAGGCACTATAGACAGCTGCAGTCCACAGGGCCCTGGGCTGGAACCCGGAGTAGAGGGAGGGGCCGGGTTCCCCCCAAACCTCCCAATTGACCTGGACTGTGGGTTCTCCCAGAGGGGAAGGTCTCTGGGCTGTTCCCCAACCCACATGGTGAATCTCTGAGGCAGGAAAATCCACCAATAAGCGCAGGACCCACCAAGATAGAGGAGGAACTTTGTCACAACAGGAAAAGCCCCAGGAACTTCGGAATTTCATTTCCCGTTTGGGCAGTGTGGTGAACTCAGCAGCATAGGTAACCATGCAGTCCCAGAATCGCAAACAAGCTCCAGCATGGACCGAAAGGGAGATACTGGATCTGATTGCTGTATGGGGAGAAGAATCTGTACAGGCAGAACTCTGATCCAAAAGAAGAAATGCAAATATATTTGCCAAAATCTCACAGGGCTTGTTGGACAGAGGCTACAACAGGGACACACAGCAGTGCCACGTGAAAGCTAAGAAGCTCAGGCAAGCCTACCAAAAGACAAAGGAGGCAAACGGTCGCTCTGGGTCAGAGCCCCACACATGCTGCTTCTGTGAACAGCTGCATGGCATTCTAGGTGGGGACCCTACCACTATCCCATCACTGTCCGTGGACACCTGCCAGGGGGGAGTCTCACGGAACACAGAGGAGGATTTTGCAGATGAGGAAGAGGAGGAGGAGGAGGAAAAGGAGAATGTGCAGCAGGCAAGCGGTGAATCTGTTCTTCCCAGCAGCCAGGAACTTTTCATCACCCTGGAGCCAATACCCTCCCAAGGCAGGATCCCCGTCCCTGAAGCCGGAGAAGGCACTTCTAGTGAGTGCACATTTGTAATTACAGTTCAGGGTTAAAAGCAATGGTGTTCATGGTCACCTGGTTGAAATAGAGGAATTTTTGTAAGGGGACAGTAAAAGGACCCCGTTCATGCTGGGCTGTTTGCGTTTGGCTAAAAGGGATCATCCTGGAGAATAGCCACGTGATGGGGGGAGGGGGAAGGGATCATCCCAGAGAATAGCCACACGGTGGGGTGGGGGTAGGTGTGTGCTGCACATCTACCTGAATGCTGCAGCCCCTCCTTTTAAATGTGAAACCCAACCCATTGCTTGCTCTGGGAAAGGGGGGCGCTGCAGTTTGAAAACATTCCCACATGTTATGAAGCCGTAAGAAGCCAACCCAATTTTACTTTCCCTTTTTATCTCCCCCCCCCAGGTGCAAATGTTTCTACACTCCCCCTATCATCTCTGTCTCTGCGGTTATCTCAGATTAGAAGGCAAAAAAAACCACACTCGCGATGACATATTTTCCAAGCTGATGCAGTTTTCCTGCACTGATAGGGCACAACTCAATGCATGGAAGCATTCAGTGGCAGAGGCCAGGAAAGAATTGAGTGAGCGCGAAGAGCGGAGGCAGGATGCGATGCTGAGGCTAATGGGGGAGCAAACGGACATGATGAAGCATGAATTGGAGCTGCAGGAAAGCCAACAAGAGCACAGACCAGCACTGCATTCACTGTATAACTGCCAACCCTCCTCCCCATGTTCCATAGCCTCCTCACCCAGACACCCAAGAATGTGCAGGGTGGGGGGAGAGGAAGCTCTGGGTACTCAACCACTCCACTCTAGAGGCTGGCCCAAGTAACAGAAGGCTGTCATTTAAGCAGTTTGATTTGTAGTGTGGCTACAATAAACAGTTGTAGTGTTGCCTTGTCCTTCCCTCCTCCCCCACCCCACCAAGGCTACCTTGTCTGTTATCTAATTTTTTAAAAAATTAGTAAAGAAAGAATGCATGGTTTCAAAACAATAGCTACTTTATTTCGAAGGGGGGAGGGTGGTTGGCTCACAGGGAATTAAAATCAACAAAGGGGGCAGGTTTGCATCAAGGAGAAACACACACAAAACTGTCACGCCGAAGCCTGGCCCATCATGAAACTGGTTTTCAAAGCCTTTCTGATGCACAAAGGTTTTCAAAGCCTCTCTAATCGCCCTGGTGTCTGGCTGCTCATAATCGGACGCCAGGCAATTTGCCTTTACTTCCCACCCCACCATAAACGTCTCCCCCTTACTCTCACAGATATTATGGGGCACACAGCAAGCAGCAATAACAATGGAAGTGTTCGTTGTGCTGAGGTCTAACCTAGTCAGCAAACAGCGCCAGCGAGCTTTTAAACGTCCAAAGGCACATTCTACCACCAGTCTGCACTTGCTCAGCCTATAGTTCAGAGGGGGGCAAACTATGGCCCACGGGCCACATCTGGCCCCATGGGACCATCTTGCCCAGCCCCTGAGTTCCCAGCCAGGGAGGCTAGCCCCCGGCCCCTCCCCCGCTGTCCCCCCTTCCCCGCAGCCACTGGGCTGTGGAGCTGCATGCTCTGGGTGGTGGAGCTGCATGCTCCTGCCCAGTAGAGTAGCAGCGTGTCTGGTTCCAGCTGGCATGGCAGCCAGACATGCTGCTCTACATGCTCTGCTCAGCATGGTAAGTGGGCTGGGGCCGGGGGGGTTGTATAAGGGGCAAGGAGTCCCAGGGGGCAGTCAGGGGACAGGGAGCAGGCGGCGGTTGAATGGGGCAGAGGTTCGGGGGTGGTGGTCAGGGGATGGGGAACAGGGCTGGTTGGATAGGTGTGGAGTCCCAGGGGGCCTGTAAGGGGGCGGGGGTGTGGATGGAGTTGGGGCAGTCAGAGGACTGGGAGCAGGGGGGTTCGATAAGGGGTGGGGTCCCAGGGGGCGGTTAGAGGCGGGGGTCCCAGGAGGGGGCAGTTAGGTGACAAAGAGCAGGGGGGGTTGGATGGGTTGGGGGCTCTGAGGGGGGCAGTCAGGGGGCGGGGGCCAAGCTGTTTAGGGAGGCACAGCCTTCACTACCTGGCCCTCCATCCATTTTGCAACCCCAATGTGGCCCTCAGGCCAAAAAGTTTGCCCACCCCTGCTATAGTTGAACTGCTCCTTACTACTGTCCAGGCTGGCTGTGTAAGGCTTCATGAGCCATGGGAGCAAGAGGTAGGCTGGGTCCCCAAGGATAACTCTTGGCATTTCAACATCCCCAACGGTAATTTTCTGGTCTGGGAAGTAAGTCCCTTCTTGCAGCTGCTCGAACAGCCCAGAGTTCCTAAAGATGCGAGCGTCATGCACCTTTCCCGGACATCCCACGTTGATGTCAGTGAAACATCCCTTGTGATCCACCAGTGCTCGCAGCACCATTGAGAAGTACCCGTTGTGGTTTATGTACTGGTTGGCAAGGTGGTCTGGTGCCAAGATGGGGATATGCGTTCTGTCTATTGCCCCACCACAGTTAGGGAACCCCATTGCAGCAAAGCCATCCACTATGACCTGCACATTTCCCAGAGTCACTACCCTTGATAACAGAACATCAATGATTACATTGGCTACTTGGATCACAACAGCCCCCACTGTAGACTTGCCAAATTGATTCCCGACTGACCAGTAGCAGTCAGGCACTGCAAGCTTCCACAGGGCTATTGCCACTCGCTTCTCAACTGTCAGAGCAGCTCTCATCTTGGTATTCCTGTGGTTCAGGTTGGGGGAAAGCAACTCACAGAGTTCCAGGAAAGTGGCCTTACGCATGCGAAAGTTTCGCAGCCACTGTGAATCATCCCATACCTGCAACACTATGTGGTCCCACCAGTCTGTGCTTGTTTGCCTGGCCCAGAATCGGCGTTCTACTATATCAACCAGCCCCAGTGCCACCATGATGTCCCAATTGCCACAGCCCATGCTGTCAGGAATGTCTGTCTCCATGCCCTCATCAAAATCCTCCTTGTGCCGGCGTCTCTTAGTCCGGTTCTGTATAGACTCAAGGATAATGTGCGAGGTGTTTACAGTGCTCACAACAGTAGCGGTGACAGTGAGCTGAGCAGGCTCCATGCTTGCCGTGGTATGGCGTCTGCAGGAGAGCAGAGTTGCAGCGGAAGCGGTGGATGACGACGGTTAGCAACACGCAGATTTCTGACAACTTGGAGAAATTTGCTATTGAGACTGAACACATTTACAAGAGCAGGAGAGCAGAGTTGCAGCGGAAGTTGTGGATGACGACAGTTAGCAGTCCTACTGCACAGTCTGCTGATAACAGCACCCAGGACACAACAGCAGTGGTGATGGTGAGCTGAGCTGAGCGGGCTCCATGCTTGCCGTGGTATGGCATTTGAATGGGAAAAAGGCACAAAACAATTGTCTGATGTTGCTTTCACGAAGGGAGGGGCGACTGACGACATGTACCCAAAACACAACAATGTTTTTGCCCCATCAGGCATTGGGAGCTTAACCCAGAATTCCAATGGGCGGTGGAGACTGCGGGAACTGTGGGTTAGCTAACCACAGTGCACCGCTCCGTAAGTCGATGCTAGCCATGGTAGTGAGGACGCACTCCACCGACTTAATGCGCTTAGTGTGGACATACGCAATCAACTGTATAAAATCAATTTCTAAAAATTTATTTATATAATATCGACCTAATTTCGTAGTGTAGACAGACCCTAAGAGTAGAATTTGTCTAAAATTTGAAGCCACCCTTGATCTATAGTGGTAATATGGTTACAGAAGCAGCTTTGAAAATGACAACTGATTCATGTCTTTTTGAATAGTAGCCATCTATAATCTATAATGGTATTAGTATTTGCCCCAAATGGTGATAAACTATGATAATTCCTCTGTAGGTTGTGTTCAAGAAAATTCTTGCTTACATTTATAATTCAGAGAATTACAACAGTACTTATGAAATGACATACTGGTGCCCAAGTCAAGTCAATGGGTGTTATGGGGTATAATCAGAGCCATATTTTTGTCAAGGTTACAGGGCCAGCTGCCTAACCTGTCTCCCTTCTTGTCTCTAAGTGCACTCCTTCACGTCTCAGGCTTTATACGTTCATCTCTCCTGGAATGGAATCATGCAATTCTCCCACTCTAAAGGCTGGGCCCTAGACTACAGTAAGTACTCTGTATCAATCATGCTGACCCAGCAGGTCTGACTAGGTTCAGCACCTGTGGCTCTTTCCTTTGGGAGTCTATGAGCAGTGGTGAATAGAGTAACCAGACACTTTAATTACTTTGTTTATTAATTTCAGCAGTAGGAAGAAAGCACTTAGAGAAAGAGAATTTTAAAAACAACAGTCTATAGGTATGTCTATCTTATTTAAAGCTTTTCATCTCCTGATGATAGTGTAGGAAAGCTTAGTTTCTTCAGACATGCCAGAGGATGCCTGTGTCAGTCTGACTTTAATTAGCCCCCAACAAACTGATTCCCCCATAAAAAGAGTCTTTTTTAATCCATCCTGAGGTCCTTTGTTCCTGTCAGTTCCCAGGCTTCAGTCCTGCTTCTTAAACCCAGATCAGTAGGTTCAGCAAGAGATTGAAACAGATTCCTCAGTCATTGGCACTCCCATTGTCCCATAACAACCCTCAAGTGTGCATGGGGAGTGCCCTATCTTAAGACATTGTTTAGCTTCCTGCTCGTTTTTCTTACAACCTGCTATTAAATTAAACCAATATAGTCATGCAGTGATCATCCCAATAACCAGGTCTACATACATCAGTCATATTTTAATACAGACCAACTTCACATCCGCCACAGCTTGATATCTGAGGATCACAGTGTGTCCTTTTTGGATTATTAATATGTGAGTTTTTAATACACAAATACAAGCTATTTAGAGGCCTCTCTTGTGCTTAAAGCTAAGATCACTGAAATAAGACAACACTGAAAGAGATACAGAGATGTTATGTGACCACATAAGAGTTCTTTTTGGCCAGATGTCTATAAGTGTATAAGAATGGATTGGCTGATGAGGTTTTCAGTAATTATAAGAAAAACTGTTCTTTAAAAATGGTACTTTGGAACTGTACATTGGCCCCACTGAGGTTTTATATCTTCCTCTGAAGCATTAAGATAGATACTACTGGAGAGAGATTGGAAGGCCCTTTGCTATGTTCTGGAACAGCAATTCTTATTTGATCCCTTTTTGGACCATATTTTTAAAAGGGGCCTACAAAAGTACATCTGTAACATTTGCAAGTATATATGATTATGTGTACAAAAGCCTGCTTTGCATATGCAACTACAGAGATTTTCTTGTGAAAATGGGTACTTTTCCAAATATTGTGGGAACATTTTTAAGAAGTTGCTTTGAAAATTTAGCCATATGTGTCCCTCCACCCCAGTCAAATTTGCTTAGTTAGTTAACAAAAATAAGTCTTTGCTATTGCCAGAGCTGCTGAATCAGAATAGCTGCCAAAGAATGAGCTGGATCTATTCTATTCTGCCTCAGGAATTAAATGCATAACAGAACTGCCAGTCTGCTGATTTCTGACTCCATAGTCTCAATCATTGATGATGAATAGTGAGTAACACACGAAGGAGAAAGAATACTGCTTTTTTTTCAGACATTTGGTTGCAGTACTTGCATAAACTGCCTTGTGTAAACTGAGAAATTGGATATCAAAGTCATGGAGAGACACTAATTATGGCTGACAAGATGTCACTGTTACAAAGTTGTTTTCTGACCATGATCTTATTCAGTTAATATGCTAATTGTAAAAAAAGCTGCAGTCATACTCAGTAAAGAGAGTATGTGTTTAAACATTGCGACTTAAGTTGAAGCTAAGCCTCCTTTTTCAAAGTGTAGTTTACAGAAGGTAGACAACAATTTAAGAATTCTGAGGCCTAGGCAATTTCCCCCCAAAACAAGGAATTCCTTGCATCTCCCTTATAACACTGAGAAGCTCTCAGTTTCTTTGTCTTCTCCATCATTTAGGGCTTCTGTTGCAGTCATCAGACTAGGATTTACTGTCTAATCATTAAAATTATGTCTACATAGCAGCTAGGAGGTATAATTCCTAACTCAGGTAGACTTACACTTGCTAGCTCTGCTCAAGCTAGTATGCTAAAATTAGCAGTGTTGCTGTGGCTACACAGGCAGCAGCTCTGGCTTGCCACCCAAATACAACCCCACCTGACCCCACCTATATATACACTTCTCACACTGTAACCACTCTGCTATTTGTAGCTGCTAGCATGTGCTTGTGCACCTGCATCCAAGCTGGGAATTACACATTCCAGCTGCTTAGGAGATATACCCTAAAGGGTTTATTCAGGCATTGATACAAATGTATAACTGCCATTAGGAACTAGTAGAAGTTAAACACTTGTAAAGACAGCACAACAGACCACTAGAAACAGCAAGTCACAGAATCAGGTTTCACATCAAAACATTATAGTTATGCAATGACTTTTAATGGGAGATTAATATAGGAAAACTGTACGAATGGCAGCCTAAAGACATCCTGTGGTAAATACTTAGCGTGCCAACAAATATTTGATATTTGTATCTTGTACAACACTGAATTCCTTAAAATCCTGGTTCCCAATCCCCATTCCTTTCCCTCAAACAACCCACATTTGAATTAATTGTAGGACTACACATGCTCATATAAAGCTTGAGGGTTGTTAGTTGTGACAAATGTGGAAATATTTTTATTTTGTATAGAAGCAAATTTATTTGCTTGGTAATATAACAGAGTCAACCTCCCTTGTGACCAGGAGTCAGAGGTGAAAGTAAGCCAGTCCGGTCCGGTATGGCGTATTGGCAAGAGCCAGTACGCCGTGCTGGACTGGACCAGCTTCCCCAGGCTGGCGATTTAAAGGGCCCGGGGCTCCCTGCAGTGGCCAGAGCCCCGGGCCCTTTAATCACCACCCGAGTTCAGCTGCCAGAGCCCTTGGGTAGCAGCAGCAGGGCTCCGGCGATGATTTAAAGGGCCCTTTAAATCACCCCTGAGCAGCTCTGCAGCTGGTAGCTCCTGGGGTAATTTAAAGGGCCTGGGTATTTAAAGGTCCCGCCTCTTCTGGTTGAGGCCACACACCCTGCTCAGGACTCCGGTGTACCGGTAAGTCCTTTAAGTTACTTTCAGACCTGCCAGGTGTGGTGTAGCAGCTCTGACTGGGCAAGCACCCCTTGCTGACACTTGCTCCAGCAGTTCCTCTTCTAGTGACTTGGCTCTCCAGCTGGGTCACCATCTTAAGTCCACTCCTTCCAGGGTCACAATTGTCCCAACTGAAAGTCCCAAAAGTGTCCTTAACACAAACAAAAATCCTTCCCCTTCTCCGAGACTCTTCCTCAGCCTGTAGCCCACTTGCTGGGCTCAAAACCCTTAAAGTAGAGTCAGTAGAGGAACTGAGCCCGATCATCCACTCTGGATCCAGGGCCCTTATTTGAAAAGCTAGGTATGCTCTATCTGTGTTGTACTTTTCCCTGTGTCACTTACTACCCAGCCTCTTAAGTTCTCCTCTAGGTCTATCTCTTTCCCACTTAATGGGGTCTCTCCCAGCAGGGCCGGCTCAGGCTTTTTTGCCACCCCAAGCGGCGAAGAAAAAAAAAATAAAAAAGCTGCGATCGGCGGCAATTCGGCGGGAGCTCAAACGCCCTGCTTCATTCCTGGGCGGCAATTCGGAGGTGGGTACTTTGCTCAGAGACGGACTGAGGGACCTGCCACCGAAATCCTGGATGTGCCGTCCCTTCCCATTGGCCGCCCCAAGCACCTGCTTCGTTCGTTGGTGCCTGGAGTCAGCCCTGTCTCCCAGGCTGCTCTGCCTGGACAGCGAGCTAGCTTGTTTGGCCTTGTCTTGCCTCCTTGTCTCTTTCTCTTTTGGCCTTGTCTTGCCTCCTTCTCTCTCACACTCTCTGTGTCACACACATACACACCACTTTCCCCAGCTGGCCTTTTATTACCACTTAAGCCTTCATTCATTCTTCATTCTTAAGCCTTTCATTCCCATTACTGCAGCCACCTTTTGTTCTTTATGGGGTATTTGCTTGAGGCTTGGTTTACATTACCAACTTATGTCTGTATAATTATGTCGACAAGGGTTTGGGAAATCCACACCCTTGAGAGAAGCAGTTATACTGACTGAACTCCTGGTACAGACAGCGCTATGTTCATGGGAGGGCTTTTCCTTTTGACACAGCTACCGTCTCTCAGGGAGGTGGAGTACCTACATTAGCAGGAGAAGCTCTCCTGTCAGCATAGGTAGCATCTTCACTAAGCACTACTGTGCCACTGCAGCTCTGTAAGTGTAGACAAACGCTTATTCTCCTGAGGTGGGGCTGATTCTGTAATCAGGTTGACTTAACCCAGGTTCTCCAGCCCACTGGGCAAGCCACCCTGTTATAGGAAGGATTTCCAGAATCCTTCCAGTACTTACAGAAGATGTTTTGACATCATGAAACGGCTGACATTCAGTGCAAAAAAATGTACAGTAGTGATATTATGAAGGTACTGGTGGCTGTTAGCATAACTATCATGAGTAAGGGCATGGCTACACATGCAGATGTAGAGCGCTGTGAGTTAAACCAGCCCTCGGAGAGCGCAGTAGGGAAAGTGCTGCAGTGTGTCCACATGGTCAGATTCAAGCGCACTGGCGTAGTCACATTAGCAGTTCTTGCAATGCCACAGAGAGCAATGCATTGTTGTAGCTATCCCAGCATGCAAGTGGTTGCAATGTCTTTTTCAAAGGGGGGGGTAGAGTGAGACAGGGAGTGTGTGGTGTGTATGTGGGGGGAGAGAGAGTGGGTTTTTGTGGGGCTGAAAGCATGTTAGCATGCTGTCTTGTAAGTTCAGACAGCAGCAGACCCCTCTCCCCTCCGCCTCTCTCTCACACACTCACAGCAAGCAACATTCCACACTAATGGCTTGCTTTGTCCCAGAGCAGATAAGCATGCCGACTGTCAGAAACGGAGCTTTGAAAGGGTATATCCACATTCCTACAGCCAAGTTCAAAACAATGACAAGAGTGGCCACTTGATTTAAAGGGCTTATGGGACGTTTTCGGAGGCCGATCAAAGCGCAATAATGCAACACCTCATTCACACTGATGCTGGGGAGTTTCAGCCGAGGTGGATTACCAGGAGCGCTCCAGCTGCAGAGTCCAGGCGCTCTAAGTGCCTTGCCAGTATGGACGGGTCATGAGTTAGGGTGCCTGGGGCTGCTTTAATGAGCTCTAACTTGCAAGTGTAGCCAAGCCCTTAGTTGGGTATTGCTTACAGGAGAGGAATCTGTTTCCCACCACAAAATGATACTTTTTAAAATTTAGCATACAACAATCTAAATTGCATGTATTGAACATAGGTCTCTGGCTAAGAAGGCCAATTAACTGCCTAGGGTACCTTCCAATTCTGAATTTCAAGGACAGAGGAAAGAGAAATCCAGTGTCTGTTGCTGCTGTGCTTAGTGCCTGAAGGAAGCAGATTTATAGTTATCTGTAAGAAAGTGATTTATTATAGAAATATTCTGTTATCCATAAAACTTTTCTCCCATGGGCATTAAGAAAATTTACTGACCTGATATTGAATGAAGCCTGGGTTAGACAGATATAATACAGATCCTGCTGGCTTAAGGTAGCAAAATTGCTCTTTTTCTGGTTCTACTACCAGCAGGTCTCTTCCCCATAACTTAATTAGCTATATAATTATAAAACAACTAATTACATTAACAGTCCATTTGAGAAAGCAGCCTGGAGGGGTTCTGTATGGCTAATGATATATAACCATTTGTCTGATGTGCAGCATGCAGCACTTTGTTAGACCTAAAACTTTTCATTCAACCACTACTTAAGTTTTAAATACTAGAGGCCAGTCGCTGGCTGCCTGTTTAATAAAAGCACAACTGGAGGGTTCACACTGTGCACAGCTTAAGCAACATTTAGATGGTGATGTTTCAACATGAGACTATCAGCCAACGGCATTTTAGATTTTAAGTTTTAAGCTCCAAACCACCCTTGCAGGCTGTATCCCTGCAGAGATCTCACAGTGAAATATTCGGGACAAATTGCCGGATTGCCTTGTTATGAATGTTTGTGCAGCCTGGGGAGACAACTGAAGGTGCTTTCTCCCTTCCCTCAACTTGCTCTTCTATGCAAGGTTCAGCCACACTCAAGTGTTGTACACCAGGACCAGCGGACTCCAGTGGCAAGAATAACTGTAGAAACCTTATAAAGAGCCAAAGAGAGGTTATGACATTGTTCTCATGCATGAACATATACAAGCAAAGCTGGATTGGCACAGGGGGAAGTACACACTACTCCCTGTTAAAGGATATAGAATCAGCTGCTGCTGCTTGTGCCTCCCCAGCACAACAGGGAGCATCTCTGGGAACTGCTATTAGTGCACAGCTCATCTTTCTGTATCCCTCCCACCTGCCAATGTGAGTTTGAAGCCACAATCTAGCCCAAGATTATGTGCGAGAGTTTGTGCACCATCAAATGAAAAGATCCCACACTGCTTAAAGTGCAACAGAATAATGACTGAACAAGACCAGCTGCAAGTTCAGAACTACTGTGTTTTTAGACACCCACCATCTGACATGCTGTTTAAATTGCATCTGTACTAATCAAAAGGGGGTTAATTAGACCTTTTTTTAAAAAAGATGAGATAAAATGAAAGTGACAAATAACTGGGCCACCCCAAAGGACAACTTGTGCCACTGCACAGGGGACCAGAGATCAGGGATGAGCTTGGTTGTTTGTTCCCAGGACTGAAGTGCAATGGAAGAAGCTCCTCGAGGGAGAGTGAGGTCTTTGAGATATAATTCAGATAAAATTATGGATTAGGACTGACACAGGAGTGTCATTAAAGCTGCAGAGAGAAACACATCCAGGCCTATTTGTCTGCTTAGTATGTCGCCACAACACAGGGCCTTTGTTGCGAGAGAAAGGAGACTAGAGAAGAAGGGTGGACATGTTCCCTTAGAGGAAAATGGCTGTCAAGTCTCCTATATTAAGCCAGGATTGCCTCCAATCAGCCTTTGCCATGATAAGGTCATTAGAGGACTCATATGATTTCTTATACCAAATTATCTCTCTTTCTTCACCCTAGGCTTGAAAACCCAAATCACCACATTCTGATCAAAAGTAGTGCCGTAACAGTGGAAATGTATTTATTAGTTGTAGGAATGTGTTGTTCCCGAATCGTCTGCCCACGAGAATGGCAAACTGTTCTCTTGGCAACGAGGCAGGAGTGACCTTGTCCCAGCGTTTGTGTTTGGGAAACTTATTTGGCTGATCTGATTGTTTTCTCGCAGCTGGCATTCATGCGCTCAAGAGATGGGTTCATTATCTTATGTGCACGTATACTGCCTGGCTTTTTTATGCGCATGAATGTAACCACTAAAAAAAGTTGTAAACAAAGTAAGAAAAGAAATAAAAACCCCAGGAAAAGTTTTCCTGGAGGCTTTTTGCTTGAGGCTTTAAAAGCTCTCTTGCTTCCACAAACCTGGCGTTCTATTTCCTTTCCTGTGTCGTCACCACAATTAGTCAAATATTGCTCATAAGTAGAAGAAAGGAAGGGGGTCTAGGTAGACATTTGGGGATTTTCTTATGCATTTATCTATACATATCACTATTAAGCTACGTCTACACTAGCAACTGTACACGTCTATATGCGTGGTTGTGCCATAACTCACCTATTGTCCACATTTAAACCCCAGGAGCACATGTCTGAAGGCAAGTAGAAGGCAAGTAAGATAGCACGCCTGGCCTGAGGGTTGTGGGTAAGTACATGCCCAGACTGTGGCACGGCCCCATGCGTGTGCCAGTTTTCAGTGTGGATAGGGAGCACTGTGGTGGATACTAGGTCTCAAGTTTCAATTGTTCTCCACCTCTATTCCCACAATTGTCTACCACTCCTGTATGCATATGTCAGCAAATTTCTGGTATAGCAGCTGGGTCTTAAGGTTCAATTACAGTGAAAATCTGTTTGGTCTACCATCATAGCTGATCAAACTGCTCCATTCAACAATATGTAGAGGGGTGACCATTAGTAGAACCATCTCTCTGGCATAGACTGCCGGATCTCCTCCATGGGAATGGAAAATCACTTGTCTTTTCTATTCTGGTACCCTGAAAACTACTATGTTCTCCAAATGTTGGTCAGCCCTTAAAGAAGAAATTGTAAACTGGACATAAACATGGCTCCTGGAAGGGACTACTCCTTCCCCCCACCCTCCACCCTCCAACTTGAGACAGAGATAATTTAACAGTTGCATTCCTGGAATACTGAAAAGTATCAAAATTGTGGCCTTCTACAGCAAAGTAATGTTACGTGAAGGGGATTTTTCAGCTTGTTCCAAAGGCCAAAAGTATAATGCTACCCTTCTGTTTGAATTGACAGGACCTTCAGCTCCTGAAAGTGAAACCATGACACCAGGAGGGCAGAAGCAGCACCCCACAGACAACAGGAGGCAGACAGAGAAGGACCCTTGAAAGAGCAGCTCACAAGGATGGATAGGAGAAACCAGGAGCAGTTTGAATTCCTCAGGATGCGGGAGGAGTGGGATATTCAGCAAGAAGAGACACTGATGAACTGGTTCATGGAGCAGGCAGCACATATAGGGAATGGGAGCAGAAAATGCCACCTCCTCCTCCTCCAGCTGTTGCCCAGGGTGCTGCTGAGCCATGGAATCCTGATTCAAGAACCCTCCCAAGTGACCTGAAAGAGAACATGGAGACTGCAGGATTCCCAGGACCTCATCCTCCATCGGCACCTGAAACCCCTCACAGGGGAATCCACCTGAGAGTCCAGGAGGTGAACAATGAGCCTGTGGGAGTCTTTGAATCTCACCAAGTGCCTGCCCCCAAATCCCTCTCAGAGGATATCCCAGGTTTTTCCTGAATCACTTTTCCCTGTTGTATCCCCTTTTGTCAGGAGGAGGGCAAGGAGATGAGTGCAGAGACATTAACATTTGGGCAGTGTTCCCACTTGCATTCCCTTTATTTTGTAAAGATCTGTTGCTGACCTTTCTTGTTAAAAAATATTTCAATTAAACATTCCATCTAATACTTTTGATAAATGTTATATTTTTCTTGACATGTGTGTGCCCCCCCCCTTCCTAAGTATGATGAACTGAAGATATTTTGAGGCTCAGAACTGGGCACATAAGGTCATTGAGAGAGATTGAGTGCTCCTGATAACAGAGGTTTGTAAGCAAATGTGACTAATCAAGATAAAATCACTGAACTCTGTGCAACTTGGTCTCCACCTTCCACTTGACAAGCCCAACCCCAAAGTGATAAACCAAGGAAGATATATTGTGATGATTGTCTTAAATGTGTGCAATGTCACTGTGTCACAGAAAGGCTAACAACCTTTTGCTACAGGGGAACAAAACCCTCACAAAACTGTGTAGCTCCACAAGTATGTACCAATGATTCCTCGCATGTATTCCAGCAGCTGTACAGGATATGAAGGTGTCCAGCCACACTGGCAGACGTAATTTTCTGTCTCCCTGCTGTGCCAAGATATGTGCACATATGGCATCCCTGATTTCCCACGCTTACTGAGAACTAGGACCAGTTTGCACCTGGATGGGATCTGGCTGCCTGTTCAGAGTTTATAAACTGGACTTGTCTTGAGCCCATCTGGGACAGAAATACTCTCCGTTTATCCTCACAAACATTATGCAACAGCAGGTGATGCCAGATTGGCATCCAGATGAGTGCATAGGCAGAGCCTATGAGGTTTCAGCATACCATGACAATTCTACAGCTACTAAGCTTGTAGCTGAATTCCCTTTTTCCAGGGTTAATGCCGTCAGGGTATAGTTTCATGAGCCAAGGCAGGAGTGGATATTTGGGGTCCCCCAAAATAACAGTTGGCACAGACTCACTATACAGAACAATATTGTTTCTGGGGAATAATGCATCCTGGCATTTTGAATCTTTCCAGAGTTTCCTGCACTTGTATTCATGAATCTGCCTCTGTGGTCCGCTAAGCCTTGTAGAATGAGTGTATACTAACCTTTTTGGTTCAAATACTCACTTGCTCCATGTGGTGGGCAAAGTACTGGGATATGGGTGTGATGGGTTGGACCACAGAAAACCCCTTGGGAACTGCCACCTGATGTGCCAAGACTACTACTGCCCCTGCTTTCCCTGCCAGCTTGGGACTCCAGTACCTTGTCCTGTTGAGCCAGACCCATGCCAGTCTGCTCCAACACAGACCCAGGGTCTGAACCATGTGCCCCAAAACTGCAGACTTAACCTGAAAGCAGCTTACAGAAGTGTTCCTGTCTTTAACACTCAGATGCCCAACTCCCAATGTGGTCCAAACCCCAAATAAATCCATTTTACTCTGTATAAAGCTTATACATGGTGTAACGGGGCGACGACTCACTCTGCGGCACCTCCTGATGGTCGTCCAGGGAATTAGCTCTTTCCACTCAGGAGCGCTCGCTGCAGGCCAGTGTCCCCACTTGCCGCTGGCCCTGCTGTCTCTCCCGGATCCCGGTGCCCCTTACCTCAGGGTTCCGCCCCATGCAGTACCCCGCAGTCACACTGAGTCTCCCCTCCCCAGGGAACTCCCAACCCCCTATCCCCACCTTGCCTCAGTCTTGGGCTACTGCCAGTCACCATCTAGCCCCCACTCACTGGGGTGGACTGCAATATAATTGCCACTCATCATTGGCAAGGAGGGTTTGGACCTGCTGCCTCTGCCTACCCTTGGGCTGCCCCATTGCAACCCCAGTACCCTTCTTGGCCTTTAACAAGGCCTGCAGCCTGGGGTTTTTCCAGGCCGGAGCTCCACAGCTCCTCTAGCCTTTCCCCAGCCCTGTTCTACTTTAGGTACCCTGCTCAGCTCCCAGCAGCCAGGCCCATCCCTCTCAGCATCTAGAAATTATTGGACAGGGCATGTTTAAATAGATGCAATTAGGTTCATTTTTTTAAATTTTGGCTTGTGAATCTTCTCTGTGATAACCCCAGATGCTTTTGTTTGCTTGTAACCTTTAAGCTGAACCCCCAAGAAAGCTATTTTGGGTGCTTAATTTTTGTAATTGCTTCTTTTAAGATCTAGCAAAAAGCCTGAGTTCCAGATGTATTTTTTTCCTTTTGTTTTTAATAAAATTTACTTTTTTTAAGAACAGGATTGGATTTTTGATGTCCTAAGAGGTTTGTGCATGTTGGTTGATTAGCTGGTAGCCACAGCTAATTTCCTTTGTTTTCTTTCTCAGCTTTTTCTGGGAGGTGGTGGTGGGGAGGGTGCTGAAAGGGCTTGAGGGTACCCCACAGGGAGGAATTCCCAAGTTTTCCTTCCTGGGTTCAAAGTGGTTTTTTTGCATTTGGGTGTTGGCAATGTTTACCAAGCCAAGGTCAGAGAGAAGCTGTAACCTTGGGAGTGTAATACAAGCCTGGAATGGCAAGTATTAATTTTTAGAATCCTTGCAGGCCCCTACCTTCTGTCCTCAAAGTGACCGAGTGGGGATTCAGCCTTGACATGAAAAAAAAAACAAAAAAAACCTAATCATGTCTGTTTAAACATGCCCTGTCCAATAATTTCTTCTAGGTATGGAAGATGAATTTTTATACTTGGTTCAAGCCTTACACAGCATTCCTGCTGCCCTCTGTTCCCCTCTTTCCCGGAGAGACACAACACACAAACAAAGGGAAGTTTTTTCCCCCCATTTTAAAAAGTTTTAACCCTCTCATTGGCTCTTTTGGTCAGGTACCCACTCCTTTTCCTTTGCCTGGGGAACTTTGTTAACCCTTTATAGGTAAAGCAAGTAGAGAACAGCCACCAAGAGGCTTTATAGCTAACTAGCTGGCTGGGTGTCCACAAAAGAAAGCTACTCTCCCCTTCATTTATCACAGGTACCATCAACGACCCCTGCACAGTTTTGAAACCCCATCCTCTGAAATCTAGCTATTATTTCTGAAACTTTTCATATGGCAGCCACCCGTGTATAAATCATGCTGTTAATTGCCTCACAAACCGCTACAACCACAACCCTGACAGTGGACTTTCCAACACCAAAGTGATTTGTAACAGACCTATAACTGTCTGGTGTAGCCAGCTTCCACCTGGCAATAGCAACTTCTGAACTGGTATGGCTCCCCCGAATTAAGTATTCTGGCACTGAATGATTGATGCAAGCTCCTCACAAAGCTCCATGAAGGTCTGTTTCTTCATTTGGAAGTTCTGAAGTCACTGCTGGTCAGCCCAGGTTTCCAAAACAATGTGGTCCCATCACACAATGCTGGTTCTTCTGCACCAGAAGCGATGGCCCACCCAAGGCCATACCATGGCAATACTGGCATTCACAATATCTGTACCATGGTAGCTGAATGAATTGTTTTTGATCCTCAAGGTCAGATGTCTTCTACATGTCAGAAAATTCTGCCCAAATTCCATCCAGCACCTCACAAATCCCCTATTCCACTGCATAACCATTTGTCCTGCAATAAGAAACAGAAACAGAATCAGATCATCATCCCATTGCTCCATATCTTCCATCCCATTTTGCAGGGAATAACAGTAAGGGGCGACATGACAGGAACTATCATTGGTAAAGGTGTGAAGGCAGGGGACAGTACGAACAACACACAGCAAAGTGGTTCCTAGAGTATCTCCCTGTGATGCACAGAACTGTGGGATACGACCGCTGTGCTAATGTTGTATAACAACAGCGGGTATATGGGTAGATATATGTGGGTAGATATGTGTACTCGGCTGTGGCGGGGTGGACACCGACTCCTACCCTGAGGGGCTTAAAACAGCCATAGGAAAGGGCTGTGGCAGGAGAAAGCGGCCACTGGGCTGATTGGGGGAAGCAGGCAGAGCTGTGGCCATGCCCCAAACAGAGTCCAGCTGGCCCCTATAAGAGGCTGCGAGCCAGGAACCCAGTCAGTCTCTCTCTGCCTTCAGAGAGAGGGGGGCCTGGCTGCCGGGAAGCTCAGGATGCCTAGAGTGAGGCAGGGCTGGGGAAAGGCCAGAAGGGCTGGGGGGCTCCAGGCTGGCAACTCCCCAGGCTGCAGGGCCTTGTCCAAGGCCCCATAGAGGTACTGGGTTGCAGAGAAAAGCAGCAGGTCCAAACCCCCCTTACCAGTGATGAGTGGCATACACTGCAGTCTGCCCCAGGGAACAGGGGCTAGTTGCTGACTGGCAGTAACCTTACACTGAAGCAAGGTGGGGATAGGGGGTGGGGGTTCCCCTGGGTGGGGAGACCCTGAGACTGGGGGTGTGTACTGCCAGGGGGCAGCACCCCAGCTAAAGGGGCACCGGAGTCCAGGGAGGGACATGGGGGCCAAGCTGCAGCGGCAAGGCAGATCACTGGCCTGCAGAGGGCGCCCCGGAAGCTGGATGAGCTAATTCCCGACAGAGACCAGCAGGAGGTGCTGCAGGGAGTGAGTCCGCAAGCTTACACTGGCACTATACCTGTTTCCAGCACAGCATATGTGGACTCTTGGCACAAATATGATGAGCATGTGTGAGCATGTACATGATCCAGTACCTGAGTATGCGTGCCAGAGTCAACATAGCCTTAGCTGTAAAAGCACACTGCTCACACCTACAAATATGGGCACTGCTCACACAGTCCAATGGGCAGTCAGATGAAATAGTATTGATATACTGCCTGTCCCTTACAGAAATGTGTAAAAGAAAGCTTAATAGACCTGCTTGCATTGCTATACCTGCTATCTAAGAGAAAATAGAACAAACAATGCTGGAACTGTATGACTAACCAAAGGGAAGATAAAAACCATCCTTTAGATCATCAGAATACTTTCATCATATCTTTTTGTTAGATCTATTGTACTCAGAATCATGGATTAGGGATGAAACTTTTCATAACCACCTAAGGGATCTGGATGCCTAGTTGCCATTAAGATTAGTTTTTAAAAATCTTAGGCTAGATAGTAGAGGTGTAAAAGACTGAGAGTCTTCTAGTTCACCTTTACTACAGGGATAAGAATGTCCCCACTGAATATTTATAAGGGTTTTATTTGGCCTATTTTAACTGTTTCTGATTGCTCACTTTGGACCTCATGCAATTATTCTATATTCTAAATGTTTTTACTCTAAACATTTTTTTCTGATGATTAATCTTTTTTTATGTATACCATTTCATATGCCTACATTTTTCCTCCTGACATCCTTATGAACAATTCCTCCCCCTCCTTGATTTTTACAACCTTCACATATTTATAGACTGATAACATGTCACCCATCTCACCCTCCTTTTCCTAATGCAAGCTATACATATTCATTTCTATTAATCTTCCCTCATACATCGATTCCTTCAAGCTGTTTCTCTTCCTACTAGCCCTTCTGTGAACTGTCTTCATTTTATCAATATATTTTTTAAACTGTAACACATAAAATTACACCTGGTTGCCCAGTTATCAATTACATATAAAGAATGAAAACTTGTCCCTATTAAAGTCAATGAGAGTTTTTTGCCATTGTCTTCACTAGGGCCAGGATTTCACCCCAGTGATTAAATTCACCCTGATGCATAAAGCCAACATAAGATCTCTATATTGCTTTAGTCCCATTGAAACCCTATTTTGAGAACCTAGGCTGGACCCAAGTGGCATATAGGCTTTGTCCTGGATGTTTGCATAGGGATGAATTTCACCTAAAGAGTGAATTGTCCTTCAAAAGATGTAAAGACTCTAAATATGTTAATCAAGACTTTCATACTATCTAATCCCAATACATTTCCATTTTATAGTTTACTTAAACAGACCAAGTCAAAAATGACCTAAGCATTATTGTGCAATTTATTTTAAATGGTCTCCAGATCTGAGACCTTGTATTATAAACCTGATCGTGTTACACTTTGGTTTTGGGCAAATTACCTGTTTCAGAAAATGGAACTTACTAAGAAAACACCAAGAAAAGCTTAACTATACTGCTGCTAGGGAGATACTATGATATATTGCAGTGAAATATACTGTAATACATAAAGTCCTTTCAGAATACCAGAGAGATAATTCACTGCTAAAGAAATTCCACTGATACCATAAGCCATGAAAGTAGAGCTCAAGTAGTTTATGAATGAAGTCCATGGAACTCCAAAAATGCACTGTCACTTTAATATTTCATCAGGAATTATTCATTGTTAATATAATGTAATATTATCTTCTAAGCTAAAATAGTGGGCTAACCCAGTCCAACAGCAATAAAAAAGTCCTTTCCTACAAAAGATTTTGTTCCCAGGCTTTGTTTCCAAGGTGTTTTTTGGGGTAGGGGGGTGGGGGGAGAGGGGGGGAGTTATACAAAGAGAAAACAAAAGGCATTTTTCAATTAGCAAATAAACAAAATAAAGACCTTGGGCTACTGTGTGTGTGTGCATGCGCACACAGGCACACACATAAGTGCCTTGTCAAAAGTTCTGTCCACTTCTAAGACTTGAGGAACTATTCTAATAGAACTCATTGGTTTAATAGGGCTTAGAAGACCCAATCACTGCCTCAGTCTGATTATTCCACCCAGTGTAAAGGAGGTAAAGGAGGATGTCAGAGACATAGTTACAGATCCCTGTTTATGCTCCAACCCAGCCTCACATGAGTTAGAGCAGCATAGGGACTCAGATGATTACTTGTACAGGTTAGGATGCAGTTGTGTCTCCCAAACTGTCAACACTATGTACAGTACCTCACAATGAACTCTGTTTTAGGGAGTAGAAGGGTTCACTTTCATATGAAGCATCACATATTGGCTACAGCTGGAAGCAGATGACTGGGCTTGGACAGGATGTTGAACCAATGCTTTGATCTGGTATGATAAATCTTATCTTAGCAGTTTTTCATGACACAGAATGCTAATGTAGCTGTAATTTTTTTTCCATTACCATGTTTAAGATGAGCTGCTAGGAATGCAAAATTCTTGCTTTGAAAGATTCTAAACTATTTTGAAGTTTTAGTAGATTCTAGATGTAAAAAAGTCTCTCAGTCTGTGATAATAGATGAGTCAGACAAAAATGTAGGCACAACATTTTGCCTGTAAACTTATATTAATAAAGCTTCCTTGTGAGAGAAAATGGTTCAGAACTTCAAAAAGAGGCTCTGTCCTAGATAAAGTCAACACCATTAAATGCTTGGATAAAACTAGTATTGGGAAGAAAAGGTATTGATATTTCAGCTAATTTGGCTCAACAGTGAGTCAGAAGAGTTTCAGTGACTAATGCTGTGTCTCAAGGTGGTGGAGTACACTTCAGTGCTTAGTGCTGGCAGATGGCATGGAAAGAATTCCTTGTAAGATTTTGCAGACATGGAAAGATAACGTAAGGTACTCCGGATTGCTGGATATGAGCGCTTTTATAGGTTCAATAAGGTTTTAGGTTGGCTATAGCATTACAGGCATAAAACAGTAAAGTATAATATAATCCAAAATATTCACATAAAATATCAGATAAAGGAGACAAAACTTTTAATTTCAAATGAAGGTTGCAACTGTATTTACATACCAAGGAGCACTACAGTTTAAATAAAAGGGCCAGATCTTTAGCTAGGGCAAAGTGACATAGCTCTGTTGAAGTCAATAGGGCCAGAATGTTTTGTAGATTTAGACTTCAATTGAGCAGAGCATTAAAACATGTGCATAACTTTAAGCAAGTACTAAAGTCCATCCCCATTCATCATTGAAGTCAATTGAACTAATTTACACCAGCCAAGTGTCTGGCCCAAAGTAAACATTTGCAAGTAAGGAAATGGGAGCTAAGAGAAGGTAGATCTATATTTAGATACACTCAGAATTCATACAATCTCTCAAATAGCTATAACTGTTTTGGGACTAGAACAAAAACAAGGACATATTAGATAAATGTCAAATTCCTAGTGACCTGTAACTCAGAAAGAGTTTGACCTTGCTTATTTAGATTATATAGCAGAATGCTCTTTTGCCTTAAGGATAAACCTGGCCATTTTCAGTCCAAATAAATTTTCCAAGCCAAAGGTACAGAGGAGCTAAAAGCAGGACTTGTAATGTAACTTAGTTGCACCCTTAACAGTGGTGAGCCTATTGCTTCTCTTCATATATATTAAATATAGTAATTCCCTTATGCCTTTCCCGGAAAGGAAAGAAAGCTGAGAAGCAGAAAAAAGGGGGAAAGAAGTTTATCTTCATTGTTATAGATTAAGGATACTTCCTATCCATCTTCTTTTTTTATTATTTATAATGTTGTATTATTTTTTCCAAACACAACAAATATACCAAAATACCAGATTCATCATAATACACAAATTAAATAAAGAGAGTTAGGATAAAGGGAGGAGAGGACCTCGAAAAAGTCATCCCAACTTGTTTTGAATTTTTTGGGCATTCCCTTTCTGTGGAATGCCACTTGTTTGTGAGCTGCAAGGTCAGCCATGTCACTGAGCCAAACATCAATATTTAGTGGGGATCAACTTTTCCATTTTTGCAGAATTAATTTTTTAGCTACCAAAGCTGTGCATTGGAAACACACTGCCTTATCAGGTAACCTCCAGGTATCAGGAATATATCCAAGAAAGAAATTTAAGGGGGAGGGCTCCAACTTAACATTCAATTTAAATTGGAACTTTGGCCCACCTCAGACCAGAAATTCTTGATACAGGGGCACTCCCAAAACATATGAGCTAATGTAGCACCAAGGGAGTTATATATCTAACCATGCTCAGCATTTATGAAGCCCATTACTATTAGTCTATGTGGGGACCAGTGTCTTTTCGTGAATAGCCATAGTCTCAGTCTATAGTTGCCTTTCAACATTAGAGACAATTGTATTTCATTGAACAGGAGACAGTTACTGTATGTATCTAAATCTCTGCTCCAAGCAACTCTCAAATTATCAATCTTTGGCAGAGTTTTTGGGCCAGAAAATCATAAAAGGAAAATGCTGGCCAAGTAAATCCAAGAAGTTTCCTCCAAAGTAATAAAAGTTCTGGAGCTCCCAATGCATCTGGTCCAAATACATTCATAAGTAAATGCTTTATCTGAAGATATTTTCATGATCTGGAGCAGGGCAAGCCAAATTGTTGCTGAAGATCTACAAATGGTTTAAATTTATCATTGTCAATTAGCTGTAACACAGTCAAGATTCCTCTGTCCATCCAATCTCTCCACATAAAGGTTTTTACACCAATTTTAAGGATAGGATTGCTCTATAGGGCCATCTCTACATGGAAGAATGGATGGAAGCAAACTTTCTAGCCAAGTTTGACAAAGCCATCTTCTTATTTTTAAAATTTAATTTGCAAACATCTAATAGAATTTGTGTCCCATTCTAAAAATAAGCTCAACATTGAGATACTGAGATGAACCTGAATTTATGAATAAATTCATAAACTCATTGTCTTAGCCATAACAATGAATAATAATTCCTACCTAGGTATTTTGTCACATGTGTGTCAAAGTTCTGCATTCTCCACATACATAGTAGTTTATCATTAATTGCTGGATTTTCCCCACTCCCTATTCATGAAATACTTTCTGTAAAAGAATAATATTCTGTAAGTGCCCTTACAAGAAGATCAAGTTCCAGGGGACAATTGTTATTATAAATAAGCCTGACTTAAATACCATTATTTGAAAAGAACCTAAAGCAGATTTACACAAGGCAAACCCATTTTGTAAACAAGCGATGAGTCATATAGAATCATTTAAGTTACAAACTTATCAGATCACATAGTCCATCTCTTGGCTACTGTAGGATTGTTCTTTACATTCTCTACCTCCAATTTGTGCAGTCCACTTTGTTATCATCAACAAGAAAGAATACTGAATCCTAAATTCCCAGTACTTTTGATTTTGCCTTTAACTGTATCAACCTGGCATGTTTAAATATGTTACTATTTTAGGACTACATTTTCAAAAGTGACTAGTGTTTTGGGTGCCTCCATTTTGATACAACTTGAAGGGGACCAATTTTCAGGGCACATGTGACATTACTCTGTGAGCCAGCTTTACCCTGCTCTGCTGTGAGAACCCCCACTCCTGGGCTGTTCACGCACAGCCTTTGGCATGTAAGCTGCTCCTTGGATTGTGCAACCGAATGACACTAGCCAATATCTCTGGTCCCAGACACAACCCTAGGAACCTCCATCTTACAGTGTCCAGTTATGCCTGCTGGACACTGCAAGTTTATATGAGTTTGTCAATTTAACAAAGAAATTGATATGCACCAGGTTATCCCAAGGGGAGTCTCTGACACATTTTCAGCCTCATAATTATATACATGAAATTACAATCTATAACATTACCATAACAATGCTCAGTACATCATGAGCCTTCCAAAGACTCCTGACATGACAAACTTTGCATTAGATACCACACAATCATATTATAGAATGTACCGCACTGAATCTGATCTATGCTGGCAATCCAATCATTCCATAGGATCCTTTAAACATCTCTGGTGGGACTGCAAACTAGAAAGAATCTTTCTGGAAATGTTTACAAATACACACACACTTGGATTCTGGAGTTTTCTATGCAATTTAGTATGCCCATTGCCTTTCTGGGGCTTGGTAACTCTGATTACACTAATAAATTGGATCCCCTCCTTTATTTGCTTTTCTTTGCTACTTACTTTTCCATAGCTTCGTTCTCAGTAGTATGACCCTCATGTTCCCTCTGCAGATACTTGGTTCAACAGCTTCTGAGATATTCTTGCTATGGAGAAACTCGCCACACTGATTCCTTTTCCACACTGATAAACCAAGGCAAAATCTTACAATTGTCTGCAATTTTGGGCACCACTCATTTTTTACACTGCATCTAACATTAATGTTATTGGGCCTCAGAATTTATTGTCCTTTGATTCTTATTGACAATAATGACTATTCTTTATTTTTCCTCTTGTAACAATTTGAGCTAACCTTAGCCTTCCTTTGTAAGTTACATTCTGCTGTACAAAAGCATTGTCATTATTACATTGTCTGTAATACCTGTTCCATATACCATATATATTCACTATTATATTTGTGGTGTGATTTTTTTCCCCCACTTCAAAAATAGCAAAGAAAGAGAAAACACAAAAAGAAATGAAAATGAGTCCACAATGTCTATAGGCATTGAACTGGGAACATGATACATTTTGGTATAATATTTATAAGCTTTCTTTGCTTACCATAACTAAATATATCATGGAGAAATTCATAATAAAGTTCTATTACATATTATGTTGCTGTTATCTTTATATTTTGTTTGTTAGTCTCTCAATATATTGTCTCTTTCCATACATTTGCCATGAACTATAGCTTAGGTTAAAACAATGACTGTCCTAAATAGTACCATTCAAGGGTTTGCATGAATAACAATAATAAACAGAGAAAGCTCACAAGTGGCTTTGTTTGCTATTCGTAATGTGGAGGTCAGATATAAAGGAATCTGACCTCTGAGGGTTAGGGGAATTGCCCATATGCTGTTCCCAGATCCAGAAACAAAAGACCCACACATAAAGTGAGACTATTGTTAAACAACCGTGGCAAGGAGAACACTTGATGCTTTATTGCTTTGTTTATTCTATGACTAATTTTCTCAAAACTTGATTATATTTGTGCAAATTATGACCAAGATCAGCTCTATGCAGAGCAATACCCAGCTTGACACTGTCCCTCCCAGTGAAGATGAAAACTAACCAAATTGTCCTAGGAAATTCCTGTGGATTTTTTTTTCCAGAGACTGAAAGTTAAGAATGCAACTTCTGCAAACTATAAAAGTCTGATCAGCTACAGGATAAAACTAAAAACAACACACCACAAGAGAATGAAAATCGAGCGCTTTTCATATATTTTATGTCATGGGGAAATGTAATTCAGTGTTGGTTTACTGGGTGGGTACAATTTTTATTTTATTATTGGGTTAAGATCTGGATTGCACACCAGGAGAAGCATGAAATGAGACTGTACTAGAGACTAGAGCTATGTAGACCTTGGTGTTATTGATTCACAGATTTTATGAAAAGATTTTTAATTCATGTTGAGTTTGCCCTTTTTGAATTTTGCTTTTGAACCCTGAAATTCAAAGCAAACCTTGGGTGACCAGCTAAAGTTTATAGATTTATATATTTGAAGGCTAGAGGGATTATTCTGGTGAACAGAAGGGAACATTGTAATCAGAAAAAGAATTATGATCAAAAACCATCAGAAACTGTGGGGGAAAATCAATTAATTTCACACTATTTCTATACCAAATTATAAATCAGCACAGGTTCTCTCCAAACTGGGCTGAGAGTTCACTTGTGTGTGACTATCAAAGTTGTTAAATGTATTAGTATATATTCAGGCCAATTCACTTGTGTGTTGATAGAGATCAAAGGAAATGTTAATTCTATTGTTTTTACCTATCAATATCCTGTTCTTTACTATTACATTGTTTATATTATGCATTCCTGATAATTACATTAACACACTTTGATCTAGGGTTATTTAACAGTGTATTCAGGTGCTAGAACTTGATGAAAACTATTGGAATGTACTTGTATTGTTTTCACTTATCTATTCCTATTATAATATAACGGCAAGCATTTACATTATGTATATCCCTATGACTAAATAACTAATCAAATGCAAATGAAGAAGGGTGCTAAATTCAAAGCAATTGGCCATTGTGTGGGTACAAACACTTATCAGTTGTCTGGAGAAGAAGATATAAGTACTGATTCAAAGTAAGATCCTTTATATCTGGACTGTTTGGATTCTAACAGGGGAGAATCACTGAATAAGATGATGGACATGCCCAGGGTTATTCTGGGTAGCCCTGAAAAGACTTTTGGGAAACTACCACCATTTTGGACTTACAAACTCACCTGTTATATTTTATCTGCTTTAACCTCTTAACTCTCATTCTTTTTTTTTTTTTTTTAGCTAATAAACCTACAGTTAGTTTGCTATAGAATTGGCAGCCAGTGTTGTCTTTGGGGTAAGATCTAGAATACCAATTGATTTTGGCTTAGTGAGTGGTCTCTTGGGACTGAGAGAAACCTGATGTGGTGTGATTTTAGATTAAATAACCTTTTATCAGAAAGTTCAGTTTGTCAGGGGACTGTCTGTGACTCCATGGTAAGACTGGTATAGTGATTCAGGAGTTCACATTTGTTACTGGCTTAGTGAAATCTAATAATAGAATATACCATTAGTTTGGGGTGTCTGCCCTTGTTTTTTGTCAGTCTTCCCTGAAATAGGCACTCACAGTTATGAGCCACTCCAGACAGTGAACAGTTGGAAAATGCCAATTTGCTGAAACCAAAACTCTAATGGGAAAGGGTCATTTTTTGTGAAATTTTTTGATTGAAACAAAATTTGAAAAAAGTTTCAAACATTTTTTTAAATAAAAATAATCAGGTTTTCTGTCTCTAAACAACTTTTTGTTTAGAAATTGAAGTTAATTATAGTGATTTTTTTTAAATGGTCAAAATCAATACAAAATGTTCTGATTGGCTTGAACTGGATTTTGTTTTGAAATTTTGAGTCACAAAATTTTTCAAGATTGATTTTTTTTTCCATCCTGATTTGGGAGGAACTTCTCAAAGATATTTGTGGAATGGGACAGCCATTTCCTATCCAGCCCTAGCTGGAATCTAAAGAAAACGTCTCATGATTTGCCACTAGTCTTTGTTATTTTTCATTTCCATCTGGTTGACCAAAAGCCTACCTCTCTTCCTATGCTGTTTGGGGCTACTTCTACACTTGAAGCCGAGGTATTCCCAGCTCGAGTAGACATACTTGTGCTAGTTCAATAGTGTAGCCGCAGTAGCATGGGCAGTGGCATGGGCTAACCACCCAGGTATGTATCCACATGGTCTGGGCAGGTTTGAAATTAGGGTAGCTACCCTGTGATGCTGCTTGCATTTTATTGTAGGTTAACATAATTAACTGTGGTGTAATGCTTGGAGGAGATAAGAGTGTTAACCCAGAAACAGTGAACATTTTAATTATGTTAACCTACAATAAAATGTTAATTTAAAAATAACTAGATTACCTGAGTGGTTCTCAAATTATGATCTATGGTCCACCAGTGAGCCCCAGTACTTTCTTAAGGTCCTCACTACCATAAGAACAGACAGGAGAAGTAAGGGACTGCAGGTTTGTCTATCTTTCCTATGGGGGCTGGACTAGCACCAAGTGAAAAGATGAACTTTCTGATGCTGTCCCCACAATTTGGGCTATGTGTGTATCTGGCTCATAACAGAGGATATGGCCCTACCCTAAGGATATCATTCATAAGGAGGAAGAGTGCTACCAACTAAGGGCTTGATTTTAAGCACTCACAACTCCTGTTGAACTTAGACCTCTCAGGATCAGCCCCTTATAATCACTAACATAGCTTCCTATAACATCAGGGTTCTTCTCGGCTGAATCCCATCCAAGTATTGATTTATCAAGACTAACATTTTACATGTGTTTAGCACTTCCCAACTATATATGTAAAACACCACTGAAATGTATCCACCTCTGCCATGGAGGGCAGAAACTTGCAAGCCTCTGCAATACAGTGAGATGAAAGAAGAAATGTTGACCAAAGTACTATGGCAAACCTCTACTTATACTAAAAGTGCTGAGAGATCTCCATGTCCACACAAATTGAAGGGGACCTTGGATTCGAGGTTCTCTCCCAAAAGACTTCCACACAGTGAACTGCATGGCATGACTTGTTTGGGAGCCAATTTTGCATTCCCTGTGCACCCAGAACTCCCACTAACTTCAGTGAGAGTTTTTCATTGCACAAGCAGGGGAATTCACTCCTCTACTGAAGCCCCTTCTGGGAAATGTCACTAATGCATGAGGTCCCCATTCTGGGGAATACGCCTGGTACAGAAGGCCCCATGCAGGATCAGGGGAGTCCACTCTGCTGACTACATACCATCACTGCAGAAGGCCCCCATCCAGGTGTTAGGTAAAAAAATGTTGGTGTTTAATATATTCAATTAGGTATTTTAATAATGTATTTTTAAAGTAATGTTAAGTAAATCACTGGCTTAAATAAAATTTAATATGGAGTATACAAACTATGACCCTTGGACTCTCTTTGTAAGCAAACTTGTTTACAGTTTAGACACTGGAGTCCTCTGTGTCAAACCGGACTGAACCAGCTTTTCCCACCAGAGCCAATCCCCAACATTCTATTTCCTCCAAACTTTTCCCGCCTTAGAGATTAGATAAGATCTTGCTCAACTTGGGGCTGCCCATTCCAGTGGCAGCGCCTGCACGGTTGGGTCTGCCCAACTCTCCAGAGCTAGAGAGGAGAGTACCATCTATCCTGCAGCAAGGTTGAGGAAGGAGAGGCCTGTCATCATTGTCCCCGCCACAGCGAACCGAATCCATTTTACCTGTGGAGAGTCCTGGTGTCCATCAGCCCAGAAGGTCTCCCAGCCTGCAACGAAATCCAGCAGTTGTCGGAACTCCCCAGCGGTGGTCCTCAAAGGCTGCAAATTAGCCGGAGAATACAAGGTCCTGGGCCTTGCATCCTTGCATAATGTCCACTGCGCCTAAATCGTAGGAAAGGTTTCTGTATTGGGGTTTCATTTTTTTTTTTAAGTGCCAAGGGAGGTTTTGTGGGTCTGAGCTTCAAGCTCCTAGAGTCAGTCACTGAATCACTGTACAGTTACGTTTGTGTTTCTTCCCCCCTCCATTTTCCCCAGTTTTCTGTACCTTTACCCTTAATACACTTACCTTTGTTTGCACCATATTACCTTTTCTTTTCTTTTTTATTACAACACGCGGGGGAGGGACACCCTTACTGTAAACTAAATCCACTGGTAACAGACACGGAAGGAGCTGAGACTGCTTTTCTGAGAAAAGGTGCTTTCCTTTTCTATCTTTTTCCCCTACCATTTCTCGAGTATTTTCTCTCTGAAGCGTTTGGGGTAACATAGGAGTGGGGCTGGGGTGAGTCAGAGGCAGTTTCTGCACTAAAATGTTAACACCAGGGCTCTTGCACTTAGGGCAGCCCTTAGGGCTGAATCAGTCCCCAAGAATCCCTGAATAGGGCAGCATATGTTTATAGGCTACAGAAGGATGTAGCTTTATAGTATAAAGGAATTTGGCCCAGGAATGCAGATTCTAGCCTTATCTACCCAAAAAGGATTAAAGGCTGAGTGGACCGTATCCTGTATTTGACCCTGTGGTTCCAAAGAGTTAAGATATTTGAGACTTGAAGCTGATGCTATTAAGCTTTTTCTACCATCTGACAAGATCTGATAATGTAACAGCCTGAAGTGGGTATGGGTGCAGGATGTCATGCTATTAGTGACCATATTAAACAGACAGAATAGGGTAAGATTTAAGTTGGAAGAAGCACGACTTTAAATAACTGCTCACATAACAGTTCTTTTGCTAATGTTCCTCTGACAATGTAAATAGATTATATTCTTGCTTCACATTGAAGCAAAGAGAATCTGACACTGAAAGTTTAAATATTTAAACTTAAAGTACTGTCAAGTTAGCATAACACTAGCTATTTCACCAGTGCTTTGTTTAATTATCAAGCCTTTTATAGGAAAAATCCATGATGACATTGAAAGCTGTCACTGACCTGTGACCTCATGGAGCTGAACTGTTGAACTGTCACCTTCAGAGAGATTTATTATCTATTTTACTATAATGTTTTCAGTAGCAAGCACTCATTTTTCAAACTGTTGCAATATTTCTTCAGAACACCCCTCTCAGCTGTGCAAGTCATATTCTCTTGTCAGTCATAGTCATATCATGGGTTGCACATAAATAAATCGTCACTTCACTGGCTTTTGATGCTAGTATCCTGCAGCCCATTCTTCACTGATTGAAAGCTATATATCTTTAAAAGCAAGCATGGTAATGTCAATCTGATGGTGGTTAGACCTTCTGAAACTTTCAAACACAAGATGGCAAATTGATGTTCAGAAAGTCATTTTCTATACTATTGCTTTTGTCCAAGCTGTCACTCCTATGTTGTCAGTTGTTCTTTCTACACTAAGATTTAGTAGGGAGACATTTTTACTGGATGGAAAACCTCTATGGTTTACCCCATTCCTTCAGAAAAGGGTTTTATTATGAAACATAGTTTCTGTCATTAGAACACCTGGATTAAACTTGAGTTACCTTTACAGGAAGACTAGCATCTTCGGAAGAAATAAAAATGGATTAGGAATTTAAAAAAATTAGGATGTGTTTCCAAATATGATTATATCTGTAATTGTATTCTACTTCTAAAAGATAAGTGGCCTCCTCTATAGGGCCAGCCCCTGTGTCCAAAACCCCTTTTTTTGAAGATGGGAGGCAACAGAACTTTGATTTCTTATATAATTATGCCAATGCATTGGGGGCTGGATGTTACAGATATAGACTTGCCAGGGTTTATTCCCTCCCCAAAGTATCAGGAGACCAGGAGGGAGATTGTGACTCAAGAAATCACAATCTCTCTCCTGGCCTGCTCCAGAGGCAATACAGTAATGCACTGCTCCTTACCCTAGACTAAGGGTACGTCTACACTTACCTCCGGGTCCGGCGGCAGGCAATCGATGTTCTGGGATCGATCCCGGAAGTGCTCGCCGTCGACGCCGGTACTCCAGCTCGGCGAGAGGAGTATGCGGCATCGACGGGGGAGCCTCCTTGCCGCGTCTGGACCTGCGGTAAGTTCGGACTAAGGTACTTCGAATTCAGCTATGTTATTAACGTAGCTGAATTTGCGTACCTTAGTCCGAAGTGGGGGGTTAGTGTGGACCAGAGTGCAAAGTGATTATCTAGCCCAGAGTTTATATATAGCTAGAAAAAATGTCCTTAGATTAGATTATATAGTAAATAGATACACTTTTATATTGACATTATACCATAATAGTTCATGTAAGGGTTTTATCTATTTTGTATTAAGGCCCAAATTTCCTTTTACACATCTTTATTATCAAGCATGTCTCTCTAGGTACTTATACCTAGTGGATGGGGCACTAGGCTGGGACTCAAGAAATCTGAATTCAATTCCTAACTTTTCCACTGGCCTGCTGGATGATCTTGTGCAAGTTACTGTCCTTCCCATGCCTCCGTTTCCCCATCTGTAAAATAGGGATAACAGTACCAACTTCCTTTGTAAAATCTTTGAGGTCTGTGGAGAAAATGTGCTACAGAGCACCTATGTATTATTATAGAACCCTCCTCACTGCAAGGTATCTGAGGGCATCACAGTCATTAATTGACTTTATCCATCCAGCACTCCTGTGAAATGGGAAACATTATCCCCATTTAATAGATGGTGAATTGAGGCAGTATGATTTGCACCAGGTCATGGAGGAAGTCTGTGATAGAACCAGGAAGTGAACCAAGGTCTCCAGAGTCTAGCTTAGTGCCCTGACCATTCTTCCTACCCCTGTGAGATAGGCTATATAAACCTCACACTGGGCCCGAAGGAGTTAAAAGGCAATATTGGGCCCATGTAGCCCCACCTCTCCAGTCCTGCCAAGTATGCTCCAGGTAGAGGAGTAGGTTAAAAGGAGCTCAGAAGCCCAGTCAAAGGTGGTGAATTGGTGAGTCCTCCTTCAGGAAGCCATGCAGAAGGTTGAGCCTTAGAGGGGACAACAGAGTGGGTAAGGCCCACAGGCAGTGTTTTTTCCAATCACTATCCTGTTTGAGAACCTGCAGGACTCTGCTTATTTGGACTTTTCCACTTGGACAATAGGGGCCATACCTCAATCTGGAGGAGGTAGGAAGTAGCTCAGAGTAATGGACTTAGACTCTCTGCATGGAGGACCCTGCTGGTGTTGCTTCCCACAGGACCCTCAGCTGATATGTGGTAGAGAGGGAGGCCTGTGTCCCACTCACAATCTTAAGGGTGAAGACCCAGACATAGGTGGATGCCAAAACTTGCCGGTTTAGGGTCAAGAAACAGGCACTCTACTGTCCTGACAGAAAGACAAGGGGCTGGTGGTGAGGTGCACTAACTGGTAGGCTCCCTGGCCCTCTGAACAGCCTATCACATCCTGCATAGAAGAAACTTTAAATTCAAAGGAACAATATTTGTTATTTTAAAAAGTCTAACTTTCCAGTTTAATGAAGGAATGACACTGATTTAATAACATTTAGAGAAACTAAACATTATTCCCTTTTCACATTTCTGCACTGATTGATAGATCTTTTAAGCTATAGATGTATGCTCTCTCACACACTCCATGTTAAAAATTCCAATCAAAGCAATATATCAGTAGCTTCATGACAAAAAATATCCTTTAACTAAATTGGCCACTGTTATCTCACTACTGTCATATGTACCCAGGAATGCCAAGAAGGGCAGCCCACATATCATGACTTAATAAACCAGTGCATATGGGTAAAGAGTTGTTCTATGACTGTTTTCATATGGTGTTCATTAGGAACACAAAAGAAGTGCCTCCAGCAGTTTTTCCTTAGAAGCAGACAATGCAGCCTTTGTCTTTTGAATTTGTGTAGGAGAGTCACAGACTGGAGTGTAACATCTAAGTTTCCTCTGTGAATTAATGCCATCCAAAAGTGACATGGGTGAAATATGTTTTGATTGACAAAGGAATGTTAAATGGTTGCAAATAATGCTTTATTAAGTTACTTTCTTAGATAAAAACGACCATTTCAAATGCATTGCCTATCCACTTAGGAGTATCACAGTAAGAAATGTAGCAGTAAATTATCATATACAAATTAAGCTTTGATACAAAAGAGATCTTAGAGAACCGGTAAAAATCACTCGCATATAAACAATCAAAATATGGTACTGATGAATCTAGTGACTTCATTTTCTTATAGTAATTCACACTAGTTGGCATGCTGTTACCTTATAAGCTTTCAGTTCAAGGCCACACAACTTTTCTACTGGCCACTGACTGGTTGGGTGGGGGATGGTTGGCTTAAGAACATGGGGCAGATGCTCAGATGGTGTAAATCAATGATGCTCAGACTGAGGCTGGAGAGCCACAAGTGGCTCTTTAATGTGTCTCCTGCAGTTCTTTGCAGTACTGTATGATTTAATTAATTGCTCCGGAATGGTGGCTAAAGCATGAAGGGGCATACGAATGTTTAGCATATCTGGCACGTAAATACCTTGCAACGCTGGCTACAAAAGTGCCATGCCAACGCCTGTTCTCACTTTCAGGTGACATTGTAAATAAGAAGCAGGCAGCAGTATCTCCCATAAATGTAAACAGATTTGTTTGTCTTAGCAATTGGCTGAACAAGAAGTAGGACTGAGTGGACTTGTAGGCTCTAAAGCAGTGGTTCCCAAACTTGTTCCGCCGCTTGTGCAGGGAAAGTCCCTGGCGGGCCGGGCCGGTTTGTTTACCTGCCATGTCCAGCAGCTCACATTGACCTGGAGCAGCGAACCGCGGCCACTGGGAGCCGCGATCGGCCGAACCTGTGGATGCGGCAGGTAAATAAACCGGCCTGGCCCGCCAAGGGCTTTCCCTGCACAAGCGGCGGAACAAGTTTGGGAATCACTGCTCTAAAGTTTTACATTGTTTTGTTTTTGAGTGCAGTTACATAACAAAATAAAATCTACATTTGTAAGTTACACTTTCATGATAGAGATTGCACTACATTACTTGTATGAGGTGAATTGAAAAATACTATTTCTTTTGTTTATCATTTTTACAGTGCAAATATTTGTAATCAAAAACAATAATATAAAGTGAGCACTGTACACTTTGTATTCTGTGCTGTAATAGAAATCAATATATTTGAAAATGTGGAAAAATATCCAAAATATTTAATACATTTCAATTGGTATTCTATTGTTTAAGAGTGCGATTAATCGTGATTAATTTTTTAATCGCAGTTCTTTTTTTGTTAATCGCATGAATTAACTGTGATTAATCGACAGCCCTAATATATATAAAATATTTACCCTGTCATACTATTTAAATATGAATATGTAGTACCATAGTAAATGAAACAATGAATTCACACTACTATGGGTCTTTTGGGTAATGTTGATGGCTAATGTAGCTCCTGGACCACTATGGTCTGAGTATCACTGGTATAAAACAATGCAACTTCACTGAAGTAAATCAATTGCCATTAGATGAGGATAAGTCCCTTAGCATGGGTCTGCACACACACACTGTTAATTGGTGAATCTTAATCATGGAACACCCCTGTTAAAGGATCTGTGTCACAGTAGTTAAGCAAATTTTTTTGCTGTGTGATGTGGTATTGCTCACCCTGCTATCATAACCAGTAAAATCAAGCTCTCTCCTGCAAACACTCTACAATGCTTTTCTCCCATGTGTTGAAGGTTCCTCTATATAAGCAGACTTTGTCCTGCAGGCCTAAGGTTTTCACAGAGATTTTACTTGGCTGAAAGAAAGCTAAGAAAGGAAACAAAACAGCACTGAGAAGCAGAATGGTCCAGTGGATAGAGCACTCAGGCGAGCTGGGTCTACTCCTGACTGTGCCACTGATCCACTGTGTGACCTTGGTGAAGTCATTTCACCTCCGTTTAGTCTCTTACACTTTATGTGTCTTGTCTATTTAGACTGTAAGCTCTTTGGATCTGGTACGGTCTCTTCCTATGTACAAAGCCTAGTGCAGGGGTTCTCAAACTGGGGATCGGGACCCCTCAGGGGGTCACGAAGTTATTACCTGGCGGGGTCACGAGCTGTCAACCTCCACCCCAAATCCCGCTTACCTCCAGCATTTATAATGGTGTTAAATATATTAAAAAGTGTGTTTAATTTATTAGGGGGGTCGCACTCAGAGGCTTGCTGCGTGAAAGTGGCTGCCAGTAAAAAAGTTTGAGACCCACTGGCCTAGTGCAATGAGGCCCCAACTGAGAGTAAGGCCTTTAGGCCAATGGTTCTCAACGTTTCCAGTCTACTGTACCTCTTTCAGAGTCTAATTTATCTTGCGTACCCTAAGTTCCACCTTAAAACTTAAAAACTACATGCTTACAAAATCATACATAAAAATACAGAAGTGTCACAACACACTATTACTGAACAATTGCCTACTTTCTCATTTTGTCTGTATGAAAGTTTAGTTTGTACTGACTTTGCTAGTGCTTTTTATGTAGCCTGTTGTAAAACTATGCAAATATCTAGATGAGTTACTGTACCCACTGGAAGACCTCTGTGTATCCCCAGGGATACAGGTACCCCTGGTTGAGAACCACTGCTCTAGGCATTACTGTAATGCAAATGATAAAACATATGTAGGAGGAAAGGCAAGGATCGATAGTCAATAATTTGAGGAAGCCTTGGGCAGGTTAGACATGGCTGATTTCTATTTGTCCTACCCTTGGTAGACATGGAGAACAATTGATCACTGTCCTTTTTGTAACAACCTTTTACATATCTGAAGCCCCCTACCCAATCTTCTCTCCTCTAGACTAAACATGCCCCCTTTTTAAACCTTTCCTTGTAGGTTAGGTTTTCTAAATCTGTTTTCATTTTTTTTTCTCTCTTGTATTTTTCCACATCTTCCTGAACATGTGGCACCCAAAACTGGACACAGTACTCCAGTTGAGGCCTCACCAGCTCTAAAGAGAGCAGGACAATTACCTCCTGTGTGTTACGTAACTTCTGTTAACACTCCCCAAAATGATATTTGCCTTTTTTTGCCACTTCATCATATTGTTGTCTCATATTCAATTTGTGATCTACTATAACCCTCAGATCCTTTTCTGCAATACTGCTGTCTAGCCAGTTATTGGGTCTGCGCAAACACACACTGTTAAATGGTGAGACTTAATCATGATACACCCAGGATCTGTGTCTCAGGATCTGTGTCACAGTAGTTAGGAAAAGTATTTTTACTGTGTGAATGACATTCCTCACCCTGCTGTCATAAGCAGTAAAATCAAGCTCTCTCCAGCAAACTCTCTACAATGCTTGTATTACAATACATCTTGTATTTGTGCATTTGCCATTTCTTTCCTTAAGTGCAATAATTTACACTTGTCTTTATTTAATTTAATTTTATTTTCAGACTACTTCTCCAATTTATCAAGATCATTTTAAATTCTTATCTTGTCCTCTAAAGTGCTTGGAATCTCTCCCTGCTTGGTGTCATCTAAAAGTTTTACAAGCATACTTGCCACTCCATCATCCAATAGTTAATGAAAATATTAAGTAGTAATGGACCCATGACACAACTCTGTGGGACCCCACTTGAAATATCTTGCTAAGTGTGGATGGAAAGCACTCCGCCACAATGGTGTATAGAACTGACTAAAAAAGTGTATGTTTCATGAAAAAATTGAGGGGAAAATTAAAATTTTTGAATTTCCTTAAAATTTTTCACAATTTTTTGTTTTTTTAATTATTATTTTTTAAACTTTTTTTGTGGAGGGGGAAATAATCATTTTTTTAAAAAGAAATTTCAAAAAAATTGTCAATGCTTTTCATGTCAATTTTCTCAAACACTGACAAAAATAAGTTTCTCCACGAATTTTTGTTGTTGTTGAAACCCCATTTTTTCACAAAATTTTAACCAGCTCTAATTGTGTTGTCAGAAAAGCTCCTGTGTGGACACAATGGAGCTATGTGACTTATAAGCAGCTGAAGTCACTGTGCCCCAGCTGGCTGCAAAATGACAACCCTAGCTGTAGTGTTGGCCACATGGTGTAGAGTTAAGATTCAATAGAAGTTAAAAGCTACCATGTATCCTGCAAGACACTATACAGTGCCATACTTCCTGCTGATTTTTTCATAGTCTCATCAAGAGACAGAAGCCAGCTGCAAGACTGAGACAAATAATACAGCCGGGCTCAATTACTGAGGCATGTGTACTGTGCTAAATTTATAAAGTTATTTCTTGTTTTTAATTATGTAGAATGCTAAATGCATGTCTTGGTCACCTCTGAAATTTTCAAAGTGGAGCCCTTCAGAGTTATTAATAGTAAACTATCCTGAAGCTTTTTTCCTTTATGGTAATTTTTACATTATTTCCCATTGATAGTTTTATAGATAGGCCTCTTTTGGGTTGGGTAAATCATACACTCATTCTGTTCTCCATTTATTTATGGGACAGTGAGCAACCGTCACTGTAATATCCTGACATCCATTAGACAAAATGTTAAATATCCGAAGTTAGTGCTTCAGTACAAATCAGTTCAAAGAAGCATTGTTACAGACCAATTTGATTTTTTTAAAGGAAAAGCTTACATTCATCTGAATATTTATCAAGCAGCAGGACACTATGATCCTATAAAGATAATGTGTTCCATTGACGTAGGCTCTAAATTATTGCATAAAGAATCCAATTTTCAAGGGAGGGCACCTAAAGTCAGGCATCTAAGTTTATATTTAGCCACCTAGGGTGAAATCCTAGTCCTATTAATGGGTCAGTGGGTGCTTTGCCATGGATGTCAATGGGGCCAGGATTTGACCCCTACATACCCATTTTAGGAACAAGAGTGTTGATTCAGGCATTTAAAAGTGGCTGGAATGGTTGTCTAGGTGCCAAGTTTAAAAATTGATCCCACATTGCATATCCTTGATAAATATGAATGTCCTGATCTATTCCTTATTTTTGATCTATGGTCGATTATTCATAATAAGTTAACATGTTATGGCTATATTTGATAAAGTTTTTCAGGATGGGGTATATATAGTGTTACATAATATCTTTCTGAATAATGTTCTATTTTTACTGTTGCAAACTAGGCACATCAGATTTTCCTTTTTTCATCTATGATAAAATATTCTTTCTCTTCTCATCATAATCAAAGTAAGCAGAGGTTCTTGTAGCTATTGAATGCTCCTCCATTCAGATTTTCTCTATTTATTCTCTTCAGTTTTGCTAAGTAGCCTTCAACTTTACAGTGAGAAATGTGTTCTGCTCTGCCTCATATCAATATGTTTATAAAAGTATTTTATTTATAGCAAAATGATTATACAGATGAGCACAAAAGCAAAGAAATGTTGAGTTCATGTAACCCTAACACATTTCGGGGGAGATTTTTCAAAGGCATAAATGGTAGTCAGACATCCACCTTCTCTTAAGGGCTAAAGGGAGTCAGGCACCTGCTGCCTTTTGTGACTTTGAATATCTACCTGTTAATTCTTGAGATTTAGTGGCTTATCATTGGGCACATTTTAGCTTCTATTGAAGGAAAGCATTATCTATTTTACAGGGCAAAGATTTCAACGAAACTAGAGATGGATTTACACCCAAAAAATTATGTATATGCCTGCATTTGTGGATGCAAAGTAATTGTGTTATATGTGCTCCTTTTGCAGGCATATCAGCCTCCAGTTTATGAAAGTTTGCCCTTGTCTATCAGGCTGAGTTGAAAGCATTTGCAGCTCTGAATTTAGGGTTATAACATTCTCAATTCTGGGTTTAGAGGTGTTGATTTAGGCTGCATATTGAGGAGTAGCTTCAAGCCCACCTCATTGACTGCTGTGCAGTGGAAGACGATGCTGCGCTGCCAGATAATCATTTGCAGCTATGGAACATCACATTAAGTATTATATACTGCGCTTTGATGGAGTTCCTGGCTGAAATCCCACCCCACTGAAGTCAGTGGGAGTTTTGACATAGTTTTCAATGTGGCCAGGATTATACTGTTCTGCCCAGGATCAGCAACTTTACCAAAGAGTGTTGAAAATACCAAAGAATGCATATGGCAAGGGTGATGAAAGCCATTGTTATGACACTGTAGCACCAAGTGGATCCCTGTAACAACAATGAGGATATCCACTACCTCTTTAATACTAAATAATGACAAAATCTTTTAGAGAGTTGGAAAGTTTGGTGAAGGACAGTCTTGTTCAGAAGATTATTGTTTTTGCCATTGCCCCTTTGGAGATGATATTAATCTCAAAAGAGGCTGTGGGAGAAAGTCTGCTAGGGGAACGTGGGCAGGCAAGTTTCCTGGGCATTCTGAATTTTAAGAATAACCTAAGAAATTATTTATGAGCTGAAGCTCTTTATATTGTTTTTTTCCCTTTTGTCCCCCTGAAACTGTCCAATTGTTAGTGTTAACCCGTCATATATGAATTTTATAGTATGCCTTCAAAATAACCTGATATAACTGACAAACGGACTGTAAAATTGAAAAATACACATTTACCACATTTTAATCTAGATGTTAGTTCCATTACTAAACAGGTATCTTTCATAAAAACAACTGGGAAATTTTGTACTGAGTGGAAGATTTTCAAATGAACATAATACTGTTTAAAGATCTCATATTCTGGAAACCAAAGTCTGTAGAACTAGTACAGGATGATGATCAGTAGGGCAAACTTTTCCACATTGGTGAGGCAATCTGCTGTACCCTGGACATGGAGAGAAAAACACTTAGGTGAATGTTTGTAGTCCAGTTTATATCCCCCTTTTAATCCTTGGGCCAAATTCATTCCTGCTGTGACTTCAATGGCCATCATCAATATATTATTGCTGAGACTATCAGCAGTACTATTAGAGCTGGTCAAAATTATAACAAAGGGAAAACAATTTCACAAAAATTTACCAAGTTGCTTTTCCCCATCTTCGGCAACAATTTTCCATGATATTTTTGGATAAACTTTTCATTTACTCAAAACTCCATTGCCAGTAAGAAGACACAATTTCAAGTAAACTAAAAATGTCAATACCAATTTTGAGTTTCAATAAAACTTATCATGAAGACCCCATGAAAAACTGAATTTTGACAATATTTTTTGAAAAGTTTCATTTTTTAAAGAAAGATCACTTTTCAACACAATTTGCTCTTGTGAAAAAGTTCAGCCTGCTGTCATTGCTGTTTATTATATACAATGAAGAGCATGAGGCTCCCAACTCTTTGCACATTGGCTAAAGAACTGATGTCTTTGTTACTGAATTTTCTTTCTGTTAATGAGGACCACGTTCGAATTTGTGATCTAGACATGAATAGGTCCACATCTCCCCAATACTCTGAGCTACCTAGAGTTAAATATGGTTTCTTCTGTAATAGGTATTTTTATTCCAGAAGCCAGTGGACCTAATTGCTTGATTGAAAAATAACTTGCAATTACTTTAAATCCAACCATTTTATGACTTTGAGTTTTAGATTCTGAAGAAGTTTTGAAACTGGGAAGCTTTTCTTTTATATACAACCTGCCCTCAATTAAAAGTAGCAGCTGCAGGTACTTTGTGTCATGACAAGCCCATTATAAGCAGCACCTGGGGATAAATCCTGAAGTCACTGGTAGAGCTGATGGGGGTAGGAGAATGTGACTGCCTCCGGTGGCCTTTAGCTGTATGTGTGATGCCTTTTCAAGCATATTATGCAATTGACAAAAGGAGGTATAAAACATTTTTTTCACACAGATCTGGAGAGTGAACCTGTGCTGCACTTATCTGGCAGCAGCAGCTCTTGTCCTTCAGGGCTGGACATTGCTCCCACTTCGGGCACTATGACATAGCACATGGGGTTTTGTATTGCCGCAACACCATATATGATATTGCATTGCCTCTCACTCAGATTTTGCCTAGCTGACCCTCTGTCATGATGGAGACTGGCTCTGCTACTTATTGAAGTCAGTAGGAGTTTTGCCATTTTATTCAAAAGGAGTGGCATGTGATCTGAGGAGCTTGATTCTACCCATTAATTTGAGGTTTTTCCACTAAATTGAGTGGAAGCAGAATCAAGCCCTAGGACAACAGCTCAGTCAGAATTGTGAAGTCTGCAGGCTTCATGAGACTGGGGATATATTTTAAAAGTTTAGAAGCATTTATACCCATAAATTTGAATATATTCTATGGCTCCTGGGACTCTATTTTTTAAATATATGCTGGAAGAAAAAGATGAAGAATGTCTCATCTGGCCTTTTCACGTTTGGAGTGAGTGATTGCAACTCTGGCAGCCAATGGGACACCTACTTGCTGTACGGCAAGTGGAAGAACATCAGATCACAATCGTACCTGATTGTGGTTTTTATGCACTGTTTTTGCATTGACTATAAACCTGAGGCGTGAACTAACATTTTGATTCTGTATCTACTGCTCTACATTGCTCGCTTTTCCAAGGTCTAGTGAATTGAGTGTGATGTATTGCCAACTTTATTTTCAGTTAGTTTAACAAAAAGGTGCTATCTATAATTGCCTGCCTTTTTGTTTTACAAAGTCTGGACTGGAATTGATTGAAAAATGAGAGATTTTTCATGACAAAATTAATGTAGAAATAATGTTTAAGTTTTCAAAAGGAATGATTTTTGGTTTATTTGAACACTTGCACAAAATAAAAAATGTCATTTTCATTCTTTCCACTCTTCTCACTCCCCTTCTCCCTCTGGAAGAGGGTGAAAAGAACAAAAAAGAGGGTTGTCAAAAATCATCCTGAAAAAGTGGAAAATGTTCATGAAAATTTGTTTTTGAAACAAGGCCATTTTTCAATGAAAAACATTTTTGTTCAAGCAAATTTGACCAGCTCTAGCCTGAAAGGTCAAAGTATAAGACTTCCTCAGTCTGTGCCTTCCCTCAAAAATGGAACCATTCATTAGGAAACACCTTTCACTGGCAACTGTCACAAGCGACTGTTTATGGCAACAGTCAACTCACACCTAGAGGTTTCTTACCTGCTACATTCATTCTAATTATCCCCCCAAAACTATGGCCTCTGTGTGGCCAGAGGCTTAGAACTGCCTGCTTTGGAACAACATAAAGTGGCATCTGGAGTATTTCAGTTGCTTTTTTGCACTTGGATTAAAAAAAAGTTGAATTTTATAAAAACGAATGTCCCAGTTCTATAACTCTTGTGGCAATTACTTCAGTGTGACTACTTGTGCAAGGGTTGCAGAGCAGAGATCAGATACCACAGTGATGAGGGTGATATAAGCATCTGAATAGAATAAACTTGACTACAGAAAAATTAATAGTTTGCCAATGAGAGAGAAATATCTATTTAAATACTATTGCTCCCCCTGCCCCAATTCTGATACCAATGGCCATAAAATGTCCTATTGAGGATATCTTTTTATTGAGGAAGGGAGGAGGCTGCAGAAAAGCCTTTATGGGGCTTCTGCATTTCCTCTGTTCCACATAGTGCTCTGCAACAGCTGTTTCTGTAGCATCTTGGAGGGGTAGACTGTGGCAGATGATGATAGAAGCCAGGATGTGACCAATAGTTCAAGAAGTATGTAGATACTTTGGCCTGTGGTTGGAGGGTGGAGTCAAACAGTGGGCCTGGATGCTAGGCTGTAGCAGCTACTCTGATGACTTACTGTGTCTTGAAAGGGAAGAAGAATTCTATACTATTCTCCTGACATCTCTTTGGCAAGGATCCTGTTTGCAAGGCCCAGTTTACTCTGGCTTTGTCCAGGTTTTGGCCCATAGACAGTGAAAACGGCTGTTTATTTTCAGTAGGCAAACAGTCTTTCCGTGCAGTCATCAGAAGTAATTTTATTACATTTTATCTTGCTGTTCTGCCTTTGATGTCTACCGTAAGTGTAATTATTAGAGCAATTTGATCTAAGAAACCACTTCTCTTTGTTCTTTTCAGAAACTAAGCAACATTATCTTCACCAGAAACTTTAAACATGTTTGCTTTGGACATATGTACTTTACTTTCAAATATATTCCTTTTTTTAAATGATTCCTCTTGACATAGAATGAAATTGTTAAGCATTATAACTAGAAGTAGTTAAAAATGTTTTAGCAGGAAATTTTTTGGTGCAAACATTAATTCAAGGTTTTTTATTTTTTATTTTAATTGAAAACTAAAATTTTGCTCAGATCTTCATTTAGAAAAACATACCATTTTCTGTCAGTGTTTGACAGAGGATGTTGTAGAGTCCCAGACAAACTAGTTTTATTCATTGTCCTGTTAACAGTTGTTTATTATTTCATATGGCTGACCTCTGCCCAGCAAAGACTTTTTATGAAGAGTGGATTGTTTCAGAGCTGACCCAAAGATAAACTTTGTCTAGAAAACCATGTTGTGGTCCAGTTTGTATACTCACTGACAAATACAGAAGGAGAGGATAATAGTCTTAATCATCACAGGTACCCTGACAGAATTATAATCTTACTTTTGTTAGTTCTTAAAAAAATTAATTGAGAAGATGTGGGATGTCACAACATAATAGAAAAAGAAGTATAAGCAGCAGCCCTGGGAATGACTGGGCCTGTCCCAAACTAGGGTTGGTAGTTTCCAAAGCTGCTGCTTATGCTTCATTCAGTGACATCCCACATTTTGTCTTATGGTCCTTTTACCTTTAGCAGCTCGGGTGAACTTCTGGTCCCCTGTAAGTAAATGTGAATTTTGCCATGGACTTTAGTGAGGCCAGGAATCACCAGTAAGAACTGCATATTTAATGCCAATGTCAGACAGAAGTGAAAAAAGTCACACATACTTTGTGTTTGTTTTCCTCCCCAATGAGATCAAGTGATGATGGGAGACTCTCCAAGTAAAGAATAAACTGTGCTCTGAAAAATATGTACGTCTATCAGTCATTTCACATATTCTATTAAAATGGAATTTATTTACAGAATACAAAAAGAAAACCTAGGAAAAATAAAGTAGAACCATCAGCTGCTTGCTTCAATAAATTATTTAGGAAGATAATTACTTATGCCAGTAAAAATCTTGGTTGTAGGAAAATATTACAAGAGCTAGAAAATTAAAACTTGGGTCATAATTTTCAAAAATAACCAATTATATTGGTACATTAGTGAGTGCATTTGTGTTTCCTTAAAGGTTCTGCTTTTCAGAAAGTGCTGAGCACACATTCTCTGAAAATCAGGTCCCTGTAAATGTCTCAAGTTGGGCATCCAAAAATTCAGGCACCCAAAGTCATTTTGAAACTCTGGGTTTTGTTTATGGTTACATACTTTGTTTATGGAAATTAGGGATTGACTCCACTTATCATTTCAACTAGCAAATACTGCAATATTGATTACCTAAAATAGACTGATTTTCTTTTTAAATGGATAGTATTCCTCACATTTTTGTCACTGAAAATCTTGGTATGCACAAACTTAAGTATACCAAAATATTGGTAATTTGGAACTAAATTAGACAAAAACATTCCCATAAGATATCATTACAGAGTTGTTAATATTGTCCAATATTCTGCAATTGTTTGATGTAACAAATAGCCTAATTATTTAAAAATGAGACAGAAAACATAAATCTGATTCAGTGATCAAGTATGACAAATGCAGTTTCTAATTTACACTCCCCAGAAGTGAAGAAGAAAAAAATGTATTGTACTTAAGAACATGATGCTTTACTAAGTAACCCAGGTTCAACTGAATTAACTTTCCCCCCCATTAGATCAATTTAAGACAAAATTAATCAAAGTAAAGTTATTATTGTTCTGGAGGAAAAATATATATATAGTTGGTTCTGAAATGTCTTAAAGATACTAGAATCCCATAAAGCTAAAGTCTCCACAATATGCAGTCATCTCAATAGCTGGAAGTATACATGTCTATACTTCCTTTGGGCTCAATCATAATTAGGGAGTTGCATACCCACATAGGGTAAAAGTGGATGTAAAGAACCTCCTTAATCTGCTGTTGGGTTTACCCATATTGCAGATCATAATGCTGAGTGGAAGCAACCTCCACAAGACTATTACTCTCCTTCTCACACAGGTGGGTGTACAATGAGTGGGTGGAGTTGTAGCTCAGCACTGGTTCTGCACATCAGCAAGCACAGCTGAGTTTGACTCAAAAACACTCAACCTGGTGTCTGATCTGCCCCTGTGGCTACACGGTTTCATACTGCTGCTCATGCAGAGCTTGTGAGCAATCTAACCCATACCATTTTTGTTTCTGGTCAGATAGACATCATTATGTCAGTTAGCAAATGATCACAATTGGACACTCCTATACTGAAATAATTCACACTTCTAAAGACTGATTCGCTTCCTAGATTTTTTTAATATTTGGAAGTCAGCTGTAGATTAGTGCTCATATGTGTTCTGCTTGCCTCACAGTTAGTAATCCTGAGAGAATATCATTTATTGGACCAGCTTCTGTTGGTGAGAGAGACAAGCTTTCGTGCTACGCAGAGATCTTCAAGTCTGGGAAAGGTATTAGGAGTCAGTGTCACAGCACAACACAAGATCGAACAGACAGTTTATCATAAGCATTTAGCACATATTCTAAGGGACCATTCAAGGTGAAGTGGCCTGTTAACACCCCTATAGTCATAGGACAAAAAGGGGGGTTAGTGGGTTACAGATTGTTGCAATAAGCCATAAATCCAGTGTCTAGCAAAGTTATGAATTTAAGCTTCCAGGATCATCTTTTGAAAGGTACACCACATATTGTGCTAGGCATGTGTAGGACTCAGGGATCTTGAGAGGTGTATTGGAGGAGGTGTTAATCATTGTAGCAATGGAGATATGTCTGCAGGTTTTGCATCTGTTGTTCTGGCAGGGTCAGGTTCTGCTTTGAGTTGGCATGTCCTGGTCTGTGGGAAGCTTGTTTCTGATGATGAGCTTGGAGAGGGGGGGTGGGGGGAGGTTGTTTCAAGGCCAGAAGAGGGGATTTAGGAAAGATTTCTTATAGGATGGAGTCCCCATCAAGTATTGGTTGTAGTTATTTGATAACACCTTATATGGATTCTAGTGTGGGTGGTAGGTGAAAAACCAGGGGTGTGCAGTGAGAGGGGGGTTTATTTCTATATTGAAGCAGGTTCTCTCAGGATATTTGTGTGGTATGTTCCATGATGTGATCTACTTCTCTGGTGGACTGTCCTTGTTTGGTGAAGGCGGTTTTGAGTGTGTTATGGTGTATATACTGGACTTTCTCCTCAGAGCATATTCTGTGGTATCTGAGTGCCTGAGTGGCTGTAGATAACAGATTTCTTGTGTGTTTGGAATGGTTACTGTTTCTATGAAGGTAGGTGTGATGATATCAAAACATATGTACATTATCCAGTGTACAAAATACCCCAGCAACAACTATGTGGGTGAAACCAGACAATCACTACACTCTCCAATGAACTCACACAGGAAAATGATAAGATAAAAACATGATATCACCAGGGGATGAACACTTTTCATAAAGCGATCACTCTATATCTGACCTTTCAGTCCTCATCCTCAAAGGAAACCTGCACAACACTTTCAAAAGACGAGTCTGGGAGCTTAAATTAATAATTTTGTTAGTTACTAAAAATCCTGGTTTTAATAAAGACACCGGATTTATGGATTATTACAACAACCTATAACCCACTAATCCCCCTTTTTGTCCTATGATTATAGGGGTGTTCACTGGCCACTTCACCTTGAATGGTCCCTTAGAATATATGCTAAATATTTATGCTAAATGTCTGCTTGATCTTGTATTTTGCTGTGAAACTTCTTGTACCTTTCCCAGATCTGAAGAAGAGCTCTGTGTAGCATGAAAGCTTTTTTCTCTCACCAACAGAAGTCGGTCCAATAAAATATATTACCTCACCCACCTTGCACCTTAACTAGACACTTTCAAATAGCATAAGCCTTACATTTATAAGGGGGTGGTCTTAAAAAATTTAGAAAGTGTAGAAATGTTTCATTAAAGAAAGTAGTTTACATTTTAAAAGGCATTATATCAGTTTCTTTTCTAATTTTAATACTCCCCTGTAATGTTGAAAATCCACATTGAACAGGATTGTGAAGGAATAAAAAGGGGGGGGGAAGGAGGGATAGCTCAGTGGTTTGAGCATTGGCCTGCTAAACCCAGGGCTGTGAGTTCAATCCTTGAGAGGGCCACTTGGGGATCTGGGGCAAAATCAGTACTTGGTCCTGCTAGTGAAGGCAGGGGACTGGACTGGACTGAATGACCTTCCAGTTTCAGGAGATGGGATATCTCCATCAATTAATTATTATTATAATAAGAAAGTTAAACTGACTAAAACCAGAGATTAGTTAGTTTCAGTCAAACTTTACTATGCACACTGAGTGAAGTACATACACAAAAGATAACATATAAACTAGTGGTGGTACCAGGGAACAGCTGTTTTGTGCAACAGGCTTCCTTCAGATGTCAGCAGAAATACTGTCAGAAAAATCAGAGGGAATGATGTGGGCAAGATTAAATACATGCTTAAGTATTTGATGAATTGGAGCCTGTATTAACTCAAAATAAAGTTGAAATAATATGTATGGCAAATGATATTTCCCAGGCAGGAAAAATATCCTACTCATTAAAAAAAATAAATTGTAACAGTTCATTGTTAAAAATAAAGAGGGTGTTTTAAAGTCTGTGAAATTTTCCCTTGGACCTCTTGAATCAGATTTCAATGCCCTAATTTTATTCCTGATAATGGGCCAGGATTTTTAAAGATGGCCTCTATTTTGCTCCTGCAATTATTTCTGGATACAGTTAAATAATCTCAACTTCACTTACTATTATTTGCTAACTCAGAATTGACGTGGAGGGGGCAAAAATGAAAGTCTGGTAAAAACAGAACTGAACATTTTCCTCATATGATAAAGATGTATGCAATATTCATTGTGTGAACAACAAATGAAGAGTCTCAAAAAGTGTCTACATTTAAACTATTCTGGCCTTAATTATAGATCTGAACCTTCTCTCATGAAAGACAGTGTCAAAATTTCCACTGACTTCAGTTGTAACTTGTACAGGATCTAGTTTAACTAGTTCTGTCAGATGAGCAGTTTGGAGATGCTTTGTCCATCAAGTAGTGTAGAATGTTTACACCAAAATATCTCCATTAATTCAACAATCTAATTCTGAAAATCCTTACTTATTCAAGTGCTGCACTCTGAACAGAATGGAGGGCTGTGAAAAATATATAGACACAAAAACATTCACTTGAGAAATTGACTTTATTGTAATATGACTGAAACAGTCATTTACTGCAGTTTCTCCTGGTTTTCCTTAACGTCCCTTAACCCCTCTTTCTGCATAGATCTCTTCCAAACCTTGATTTGTCCTGAGCGCCCTTTGGATTACATTGCTGAATGCTCAACAAGTTACCCAGTAAAGGGGAAAGACCACCAGTTATATTAAGGGATTCAGGCATTTCCCCACACCCTCACTAGTCCTTGCATCTCACTTCTCCAGTTTAGCTTTCCTGCCCCTCCCCAAAACCTACTCTCATACTTCTCAAAGTGGTGCATAGGTCTCCCAAACAGGAAGCACACTGAATAGCACCCCTTACTGATTTGCCTTGGAATTAGACTTTCCATTTTAACTTTACCTTTGAACAAAACACCCAATTTAATATTGTTTTAAAACAGCTTATATGATATGAATATCACTACACTCTACACAAACACCATTACCAATAATATGGTCTCATTTTTCCACGGCCTTAGACATATAGTCTTTTTGTCAATAGTCTCAATGACTTCAATAGGACCAATCACATCAATAGGTTTCAGGATTGGATCATAGATCTAATTATTTTTAGAAACTGTAAATATGGCAAGATGAATGACTAGACTCTGATCAATCTGGACCAACATCTCTCATCAAATGGAGCAGTTTTTAACATTCCCAGAGGGTTACTTAAATATTTACAACCTCCCCGATATACTTTTTGATGTTACTTATCTGTATATGACCACCCTTGTATCATGCACTGTGTACCATATCCAAGTCTTGTTTGTTGTACCACTGTTCATACCATAATAACAATATTATAAATCCATTAAAATATATGCTTATTCTGATGTTAGGTGCATCATGCCTGAAAAAGACCATTTTCATTTTAAACTTATTTTATTTAAAAAAAATCATCCCTGTTGTAACTGGAGTCAGTGCCTTCTGTGATGAATTTGGCCCACTATCCATTGAAATGTACCTAACACAGTAAAAGCTATAAAAGATTAAATGGAAATGGGCATTCTCTAAAGAAAGATAAAGAATACAGCATATGTTTCCAAGCTGAAAGCTCAAACTTGAGAGATATTGTCAATCCTCATTTCTTATTGAATCTCACATGATTGGGCTACAAAAACTGAAATTTATTCATACAATAATCCCATATCCCAGGCCATAGAAGAATTAAAAGAGTGAAATCTCCATGAATTCACTAGAACTATTTGGATGCTTATAAGTTAAGCATGTGTTTAAATAATTAAAGGACTATGGCCCAAAAGAATTTCAACTTAAGCCCTTATCTTGCAAACAGTTAAGCAACTACATAACTTCCGTCATCTGAATTGTCTCATTGATTCCTATGAAACTACTCATAAGAGTAAAATTACATAAGTGTGAAAGTATTTACAGGATTGAGTTCTTGATTTGCATTAGTTATTAACTCTATAAATCAAAACAGGAAGTGAATGAAAGCCATATTTCATGGCAGTGATATTACTCAAAAGGTCAAAAGTTTCATCACTCGGTAAATATTTTTAAAAGTTTCAGGCTGCTTGCTGCCCACAGATTTCAATCAGCTTTATTCTTTCTGGTCACTTTTTGCCAAAAAAGCTAAATCAGGGATTTTTTATTTATTTATTGATCTTGATTAGCATTTCATTTACATTAAAAAAGCTTAACAGCTGTTGTGGTTGCACACTCTTGCAGGCACTCTTTGAAGCAAAATTTAAAGATAAAAATGGCCTTTTAAAAAATGCCAATTTCAAAGCCAAGGAGATACAAGTCAGTCTATAAGAGAGGAAAAGATGAAATGGAGAATAGAAATGAAGATACAAATCCTAGGGGACACAATATTGTGAAGTGTTGAGCATATTTAACTCCCATAGAAATTATTGACCTCATAGGAAGTTCTCAGCAGCACCTTGTAGGATCTGGCATAAACAGAGCAGAGGCAGGAGGGTTGCTATTGAGTATTTTGCAGCTTCCGTTCAATTCAGTAGGAGTTAAGAGAACTGAGCATCTTGCAAGGATGGGGGTGTGAGCCAGGCATTCATCTGAAGGTAAACTGTGAACTGTACCCATTTTGGGATTCTGACAGCATCATAAACGTGCACACTGCACTTGTAAACGCCTTATTTATAAACTTATACAAAGGCGAGGGTTCCAAAAGTGGACCAGTTAGGAGGAAAGGCGGTTACTGGATAACAAAAGGACTTCCCTTAATAAACAAGTACAAATGAAGAATGCCCTAGTGGGGGATACAAGCTGCACTTCTGCTATTCACTTTCGGTCCCTCCTGTAAATATTCCAACGCAGCCATGTGCATCCTCGGCCAGCCCTGGCCCCTTCTGTCGCTGCTCTGGCATCATGCTCCGTGAGGGGCGATTTGGCTAGGCTGCTGCGGTTTCTCCTGCTGCTGGAGCTGCAGAGGGAGGAAGGAAACCCAAGGGCAGAGAGCAGCCGGCAAGGGGCATGGAAGAAGTGGAACGGAGTGAGTGAGCCGAGCGCTAGCGAGCGGAGAGAGGGGGCCAGGCGGGCCAGGGAACGGGTTTGACGGCCTCCTCCCCCGCAGGGCGGTGAGGGCAGGCGGAGGGCAGGGCAGCCGGGCGGAGGCAGGGCTGAGATGAGGGGCTGGCAGGGCTGAGCCGTGCGTGTGGCCGAGCCCGCCGGTCCCGTCCCTGTGGCTGCTGGTGGCGGGTGCTGCGGGCTGGCTGCCCCCTTGCGCCCCTCCGAGGCCCGGGGGGAGGAGGAAGGAGGAGGCGGAGGAAGCGGCGGCACCAGGAGCAGGGAGGCGGCGGCGAGGGAGCCTGGTGGAGTCGGAGCCGGGCCCGCAGCGACGGCGGCTCCTTCTCGGTGAGTCCCGCTGCGCGGCCCGGCCCGGGAGCAGCCGCGGTGGTGGTGGGGGGTCGGCCCGGCCCCGGTGCCGCCCGCGAACCTGGGCCGTGGTGCCGGCAGCGGTCTGGAGCAACGGGACACGGCGGCCTTGGCCGGGTGAGCTCCCCTGGCAGCGGGCACCTCCGCCCCGGCCACTGCGGGCTGCGGCCCGGGCCCCGCTCTGCCTTTGTTCGCTCCGCTGCCCGCACCAGCGGCGGCGCCAGGCCTCGCGGAGAGACCGGGGCCGCGGCGCGGCCTGCAGGGGAGCGAGCAGCGCCCGGGACAGGGCCGCAGAGATACCCCCGCCCCCAAATCCCAAAGCAGGAAGGGGGCTGGGTCTGTCCGTGACCCCCCAAAATCTCGGGCCACGAGGGGGGGCTGGATCTGAGTTTGACCAAAAACAACAACTCCTCAACCCCACAAAGGCCGGGGCAGGAAGGGATCTCCCTCTGCCCACCTCCCTCTCCAAATCCCAGTGCTGAGGGCAGCAGGCAGCTGGATTTTTCCCGGGTGTAGCCCCCCTTCCCGCTCTCAGAAATAAGAGGGACCTGGTAGAGTCGCTGTCCGACCAAGTTCCCTGCAGGCCAGGTGCCCAGTGCTAGTGCTGTGGTCACCCCCTTTGGCCTCTGGCTCAGGAGAAGGTTAAAATCTAAATGTCATACTGTTGTTATTGCATTATATAAATCTTCTCTCACCCAGGAGTAATTAGAGGGCAGAAATAATATGCTGCTGTGTGAGAGAGGGAGAGGAGAGATTTTGAAACAACTCGACCCACCTATGCACCCCAGCCTTCTCACCCCAAACTATTTCCTCCTCCACCAGAAACAAACTACAGCTTAGTCTTTGGCTATGGTTAGTCAATTACTTAAAAACAAAACAAATCATCAAAGCTGCCAAAAATCATCAAAGCTGCCAAAGTTGTTGGATCTTTAATCTGGGAAGCTCCTCGTTGAGCTCCTGTGATTCCATTATTTTTGGTTTTAAAACTAAATTGGGCTTCCATGATTCTGGGACGCAAACACTGGTGCAGAGCAGATCAAACTCTGTCTGGGTGAGGGGGATGGCAGCTGTAAACACTTCACTTCCATCTGGCAAAGTGTCACCACCAGACTTAACACTCTGCATCTTTTCCACTAACCTGCCTCAATACCTCTTTTCTAGCTGTCAAGTATGTATCCACCAGTGTTGCCCCAAATCACGTACATATTCCCCCAGTAAAAAAATGCCCCTTACCATGCCTCCCTGCTTCTTAGGGAGTTATAGCCCAGAAGTAGTTGTACAGCACTATGTGTACAACTCTTCTGGAGAGTTGAAGAGTGGTATAACTATTGGTTTATATTTATAAACATGTCCTTAGATTGTATAGATCATGTGGAAGCTTCATAGTAGTCATGAAATAATTTATTTTGCTTGGCTAGTAATCTTAATTTTTTCTGGAAGATTGTTGGAGAATAAGTACAAGTAGTCATTAATTTTTTAATAGATTTTTTTTAGTAAAGCAATTACACAAGAAAATATGCATTTATATTTGATAAACTGAAAGCAAATTATGAGTTAAAGCAAAAGATATCTGCTTTAGCTTTCATAATGCTTTTATAAAATGTTTAGTTTCTCTTAAGCAATTCACTAATGAGGTTCCTTGTTTCCTATTACATATTTCATAATAAAATTGTGGAAGTGTGGTTACAGCTCTGTAGTCAAAATTGAGTTGTTTTCCCTTAAAGCATGTATTCAGCCTCTTTAAGAAATGCAGATAAACCCTCCCTATACAATGATTTCTGCGAATTTAACTAAGATTTATTTTAGAGTTCAAATTAAGTGAGCCTTTGAAGAAGTTCAGCACTTAGGGTATGTTTACACTTAAAATGCTACAGTGACACTGCTGTAGTGCTTCAGTGTAGATCAGTGATCCTCAACCTGTGGCCCATGGGCTGCTTGCGGCCCAATCAGCACATAGCTGCAGCCCATGTGACATCTTCAGGGCCATACAGGTAGTATTGGATGTGGCCCACATAACACATTGTAGGCCGCATATGCAGCCCATAATAGTAAATAGGTTGAGAACCACTGGTGTAGATACTCACTACAGTATAGTGATGGGAGGGGTTCTCCTTTCATTGTAGTTAATACACTTTCCCGAAAGGCAGTAGCTAGGTCAATGGAAGAATTCTTCCGTCGACCTAGCTCTGTCTACACTGGGAGTTAGGACAGCATAGCTACGTTCTTCAGGGGATGTAGATTTTTCACACTCTTGAGAGTCATAGCTATGCTGATGTAAGTTACAAGTGTGGATCAACCCTTAGCAGAATATGCACTCTTCAAATTTTCCATATAGTTAACTAATTTAAATTTTGTGTAAAGGCTATATTTAAAGAAATTAACTTAGTATACTAAGTTATTATTTCTAATTCTTATGATTATAGACAATGCCAGACCGACAGCTGAGGTCACTCAACCAGTCATCCTTCCTCTATAACTAATTTGCATGCTACAGTTGTGCTTGTACAATGAGACAGTGGCATAAAAGAGATTGAACTCATGCTAAGAATTATCATAGATTACTTGGTCCCAACTGTCACTGCTCCTTTACATTTGAAAGGCTCCTCATGGCACTGTTGTGTTGATTCCACTGGGGGCAGCACTGCTGGGGAAACTGAGGTAGAAGTGCAGAGACATTCCTGTTTATAGCCACTGCCATTTTCCTTCTCTCCTTCTCTCCCCACAGTGCTGCTTTTTGGTGTCTGGGTGGAAGGGGAGGTGTGCAGAGGAGGAGAGAGGTGGGATGGAAGTGAAGGGTGGAAACACACCCAGTCTGTGTGTGCGGATGTCTATGTGTACCGATGTCTTTTTCAGCTCCTCTGGTGGTGCTGCCTTGCTGCATGATGGTCCTGAGGCAGCAATGCCAGAGGGAGCAGTTCAAGCACACCTCAAACCACATGGTGGGGGAGGGAATCTACAAATCAGTTTAATATAGTCCAGGGCCACAAACACTAAATTGCATTGATCATCATTGTATGGTTGTGGCATGATGACTACAGGGCAGAGTTGAGATTATTTTGTGGGTCTTAACTGTACATTTCCATACAACAACATGTTTGGGTTTCTTTTAAGTTTAACCTGAACTTTGAATTTCCTGGGTTTGTATTGTTTGTTTGAAATAATTGCAATATTCCTGTAATATTTCTTACCCTTAAATTACTGATAGGTAATTTCAACTGATTTCCATTTTAATGTAGGTTTGGTAGGTTGTTGGTTTTGTTTGTGTGTGTGTGTGTGAGTGAGATTATATAGCAAACACCAGAAGACCTTTGAGTTATTACTCACCAAGGGCTGCAGTTTCAGTAACAAAGCTCAACAAATTTATAATAGCATCAGGCAAGAAAGATCCCTAAAAGGAAACTTGTGTTTATATTGGAATATTCATTAACCATGTTTAAATAAGGCAGCTTTATGCCATTCAAAAACATATACATCCAATTTAACTGCAGGTAGAGACTAGGGTATTGGGGCCATTCTGCTTATCACTGGTTTCATATTCTCTCTCATAGTAATTGGAATGTTTGAATTGAAACTCTTAGCTAAGTAAATTGGACAAGTGATGGGATTTTTTTAAAAGTACTTTAGAATTTTTAACAGTTTAATTTTGATAAAAACGTCCAAAATTAGTATGATTTCATTTTCCCCTTAGTTTTGGATTTCTTAAGGGAAGCTTAAAATGTCACAGACAACCTAATTTATTCAGTTAACAAAATAAAGTTATCTCACCTACTTCGTTTCCCTGGCATTTTGGTGTTTTTACAGTCACACTTTTAAAAAGTCTTTCTTCCTTGTTGCTGTGTGTGAAAGACCCACAAAGAGTGAAAACTGCGTATACACAAAGTTGTCAAATATAGAAAGTAAAGAATGGGGGGAAAATAGCAAAATATTTCTCTAATACCATGTCTTAACTTTTAACAATCGTAGACAAAATTTGCAGACTTAAGTGTTTTTGATGCTATCTTTGTATGCCTTTGTATCTTACACCCTGATCCTGCTATTGGATCCACTCAGTCAAACCCTTGTAATTCAGAGTGTGATTGAAATCAGTGGTGTCTCCCTGTGAATATAGGGATCCACCTGCACATATCCAAGCATGAGATTAGAGCCATAATTTTGAAAATGCATGGAACACATACTAAATGCAGTGTATTTTTAAGATTTCGCTTTCTGTGAAATTGGTGGATGTCAGATTCCATCTTTAAATTCTATTAGATCAGCTTGCTAATACCCTGGAAGTATAGGATTGTATTTTACTAGATAGTGTCTAGTGGTTTGTCCAGTTATAAGTGACTAGATTAATTCCACTATTTTATTTGAGTGATTATTTCACAGTTTAATAGAGCTTACTGCTAGAACCATCTTCTTGATATTTAAACTATGTATTCCTGGGTTTAATTTTATCCCAGTACTCTTAGTTATCTCTTTGCTTGCTTTTTCAGGTATCTGCTAAAACAGGGGTCGGCAGCCTTTCAGAAGTGGTGTGCCGAGTCTTCATTTATTCACTCTGATTTAAGGTTTCGTGTGCCAGTAATACATTTTAACGTTTTTAGAAGGTCTTTTTCTATAAGTCTATAATATATAACTAAACTATTGTTTTATATAAAGTAAATAAGGTTTTTAAAATGGTTAAGAAGCTTAATTTAAAATTAAATTAAAATGCAGAGCCCCCCCAGACTGGTGGCCAGGACCCAGGCAGTGTGAGTGCCACTGAAAATCAGCTCACGTGCCGCCTTTGGCACGCGTGCCATAGGTTGCCTACCCCTGTGCTAAAATTTCATTCCTACCAACTTGTTTTCTGCTCCTGTTCTTGTAATCTTTACTTTATTCATAAATCAGTCCTGTCAGTCTTTTTCTTCCCCCTTTTCGTTGCTTGTCTTGCTATACCCTCCAGTCTGTCAGTATTTTTCTGGTTTTGAGGTGTATAGATACATTCCACCTTAGGTGTGGATTCACCAATGCTGCAAAAAGAGGATAATCTGTGTAATAATACTAAAGTATTAATAATAGTAAAGATGTATCATGAGACAGCACATTATGCACAGTCTGGTCTAATCTGATCTAATTCTGAGAACTAGGCTTAAATTCTGGAAAATAAAAAAGGGACAGATTATGCTTCTTGATCAGGTGCCTATTTGTCACTGTAGTGATACGGAGGACAGAACTGTGCTGCAAGGGACCCCGGGGAGAATTACTTCTGTTCAGACACAACCTATGCTGGCATTCTTGCAAGCCCTGCAGTAGGGGCCATAGCACACAGTGATATGGGTGATTCTGAGCTATGGGATTAGCCATCAAGAGGTTATTGTGAATTAGAACAGCCCCTGTATCACTAATGTATACCCGATGCCATTTAAAGCCACCTTTTCCCCATTACTTCTCCCTGGTCTGCACATTCTGTATTGTGCCTTCAGGAGACACAGTACAGTATGTAATCCAAAATATTACTTTATTCTGGAAACATGAAATCCTTCTTTTTCTATGGCAAATGTTCTGAAGAAATTTTTAAAAAATTGCCTACAATCCAGTGAATTCCAGGAGCTGTATTTTTCACAATTCTGTTGTTATGGAATTGTTCATTACACTTAGATGGAAATACCTTGTTTCATGGAGGGGCGGAAATCCCTAGAGCAGCTAAGTGTTAGAAAGGCTATGTGGCTATACACCATTCCAAAAGATTACAAGTGTATACAATTCCATGCAATTTAAAACCAGGATTCTAGCTTTTCTGGGTTGATTTAGGACTGTGTTAGCATTACTGGTGAACTTGTTTGACGACATCATATATTGCTATTCAGGCATTCGGGGTGAAGGTAAAGCAGAAGAAGCAGGGTTTACAATCCTGAGCTATAAATAGAGTAGGGAGTACTTGCTTTTAAGTAACTTGATTCAATCAAGGTCATTTAAAATATTCCTCCACTGCTAGTTGCTGCTGATCTGCTATTTGCCTGTCATTACAGATGCTGAGGTAGACATGACACAGCAATATTGTTTGTTTTTGTACATTTAACGCTCCTACATACCATTATTTTTGCTCAAAAAATAAAAAATAAAAAAGGTAACTAAGCAATTCTCTAGTGCTGCTTCTGCTGTGAAGAGGGACCCAGTGACTGCTGCTGAACAGCTTGAGAGTGCTGTGCAGCAGCTGGTTCTATCTTTGGGAATGAAGAAAATTCCTCTGCTCGCACCAGGATAAGGGGGAGGAAAGAACTTTTGGAAATTTCAGGGGAGGGCATCACTCATTGCAAGCCATCGTGTTTTAGATTAGCGCAGGGGTCGGAAACCTTTCAGAAGTGATGTGCCGAGTCTTCATTTATTCACTCTGATTTAAGGTTTCGTGTGCCAATAATACATTTTAACATTTTTTAGGTCTTTTTCTATAAGTCTATAATATATAACTAAACTATTGTTGTATGTAAAGTAAATAAGGTTTTTAAAATGGTTAAGAAGCTTCATTTAAAATTAAATTAAAATGCAGAGCCCCCCAGATTGGTGGCCAGGACCCAGGCAGTGTGAGTGCCACTGAAAATCAGCAGCACGCGTGCCATAGGTTGCCTACCCCTGGATTAGAGCATTCTTCCTGCCAGTCATGTTGTCCTTTATTAGGTGATAGAATTAAACTGGTGGTGGTGGGATGGAAACCCAACAAAATCAAACAGGCTAACAGTTGCAAACCTGGCTGATTGCAGTTAGGCTCCTAAATTCAAGTTTAAGCACCTAAATAAAAGTCATCCCCACTACAAAGCTGCCGAGCACCTGCAATTCTAGGTGACTTCAACAGGATTCGTGAGTACTCAGCACCTCTACAAATTCCTGTTGGTTCTTAACCATTCACCACCATTTTCTGACCCTTTACCCAAGCCAACTGGGTAAAAAATGTAAGGGCAAGAATGTAAGCCAAATCTTATGTTTAGGCCAGGTTTAGACTACAAAGTTTGGTTGGCATAGCTATGTCAGTCAGCAGTGTGGAAAAAAACAACATTCCCCCAGCTGACATAGCTATGCTGGCTAAAACACAAGTGTAGACACAACTATGCCAATAGAAGTGTGCTTCTCTCGGCATAAATAATGTCATTTGGGGAGATGGTATTACTATACCTATAGAAAAACTGTTGGCATAAGCTGCATCTACACTGGAGGCTCTGCTGGTATAGCTATATGGGCAAAACATTTGTTATGTAAAGTCTAAAAAGTTGTTCCTAAGTGGCTTTCACATTTTTATTACAGCGTGAGCCTGCAAATAAAATTAGATTTTTAGTTATTTGTTTTGTAAGGACTTTTGATCCATTTAACAGAAACAAGCTTTAACTTTCTCTGAAGGAATATAAAAACAATCCTGAAATGTCCAAGTATCGCCTAGTTTGGGATGCACAGTGAGCTCCTTTGTTGGCTGTAACACTCCCTCTGAATATTGCTTCCCTAATAATTGTATACAGATTATGTATTTTGATTTAACTGCCGTTGTTTCTGTCATCTGTTAAATGTAGTGGTCAGACATTTTTAGAAAACTTCAGGTTTATTACAGTGTTTATGTTCTTGTCACAGTGATGGTTATTTATTGTGACCTGCAATAAAGTAATTGTGCAATAAAGTAATTTGCCTTTGACGTTGCAGGTGTGAATAATAGGTATTTCAGTATGTTTTCTAAATGTTGTTACAAAAATATAAACATTGGAAAATGTCAGTGTCACTGGAAACTAATACTAATATTGCTATGAAAACCATGTATATATGTAATACTTCTTCCTGCCCTCTAACACAATACATAGTAAAAAGCTATATTTCCATTGTTTAAGTCATATGATGCTGCAAGAAGCTCATCAGTCAGAGGGTTTGTATAGGGACTCACATCTTAGGGTGATTATTTTTTTGAGCGGGGAGGGCAGAGTGGCTGTGACAGTGCACAGGTATCTAGATCAACTGATTGATTTTATGGCTTAGGAGGCAACCAAAGTTACTACCTTTGTTACCACTAGCTGAAGATGGTCTGATTCTTTAAAATTATACATTGTTTGCTTTTCTGGCCCACAAAGCTGCTGCTAGAGCTACTCCAAATAGACTTGGTTTTGCAACTTGTACTTTTTCATTTTTCTCTAATTAATTTATTCTTAATTACTTTGAGTGATTTTCATGTTTAATGTTGTATGTGAATAATAGAAGTTTGTAGGAGTGTGTTGAGTAGGTTACTTTCCATGCTCTAAAGCACAGTCCTTCAGTAGGATCAAAACGCACCCTCTTTCTGGTTACTCAGACTGAAGATCCTTCTGGCAGGGCAGTCCAGCTCTGAAGCCTGCTTTCCTGTTTTATTCACACTAACTGGAGAGCCTTCCCTCCAGGCTTGATATTGTTGGCAAGTGATCTGGAGTAGGGCTGTATCTCCAAGACAGACATTAGCCAGTTCTTTCCTTGGCCGAGTGTATTTTTTTTTCTGCGCTAGCAAGACTTTACAATCTCTTTCAATATTATAAATCTGCCTTTTACATACTTTACAGTTGTTAAAAGTAATCTGTCAAATTAGGAGAGGTGGAATGAATGAACAAGGAAAATGTGACATTAGGTCAAGTGGATTTGAGGTACAGCAAGAGTATGAATAGTTGTCAAGAGGCACACTGGGGAATGAGTTTTTTTTTTTTTTTTAAATTGTACTCCAAAAATGGTATGGGATTTGCCTATCCGAGAATACCTCTCTCCCCATGCCATACTGCCTTAGTTGTGGTCAGTGGGAGTATCTGAGCTGGTGTCCCTTAGGTGTAAAAGCTCCTGGCAGGGCATGTTGGCTTCGGAACTCAGTACTCAGTTTCCCTTTTGTTCCCAAATATAGCCTGAATCTGTTGACCTTTAGCAACAAGGAGTCTGGTGGCACCTTAAAGACTAACAGATTTATTTGGGAATAAGCTTTTGTGGGTAAAACACCACTTCTTCAGATGCACCCTGGAAGGCCTCCCCCTTGCTGGATTTTGTGGGAGAGCTTAAATCTTGTGATTGTGAGTAGTTGTAATTGTGCTAATCTAATAAAGGCCTTGAAATACTTTATTCTTTTCTTATTTCTGGGACGTTGTTGGCTGAGGGATGACTGCAGGAGTTTTCTTTATTTTATATTTGCATATTTTAAACATAAGAACATAACATAAAAACAGCCGTACTGGGTCAGACCAAAGGTCCATCTAGCCCAGCATCCTGTCTCCCGACAGTGTCCAATGCCAGGTACCCCAGAGGGAATGAACAGAACTGGTAATCATCAAGTGATCCATCCTCTGTTGCCCATTCCCAGTTTCTGGCAAACAGAGGCTAGGGACACCAGCCCTGCCCATCTTGGCTAATAGCCATTAATGGACCTATCCTCCATGAATTTATCTAGTTATTTTTTGAACCCGGTTATAGACTTGGCCTTCACAACATCCTCTTGCAAGGAGTTTCACAGGTTGACAGTATGTTGTGTGAAAAAATACTTCCTTTTGTTTTAAACCTGATGCCTATTAATTTCATTTGGTGGCCCCTCGTTCCTGTGTTATGAGGAGGAGTAAATAACAACACTTCCTTATTTACTTTCTCCATACCAGTCATGATTTTATAGACCTCTATCATATCCCCCCTTAGTCGTCTCTTTTCCAAGCTGAAAAGTCCCAGATCGGCGGGTAGAGTTCGATGTAACTGGGATTGATTTATCGCGTCTCGTCTGGATGCGGTAAATCGATCCGTGAATCGACGCCCGTACTCCACCTTGGCAGGAGGAGTAAGCGGTGTCGACGAAGTAGCCGCGGCAGTTGACTCACCGCCATGAGGACGGCCAGGTAAATCGAACTAAGATACTTAGACTTCAGCTACGTGAATAGCGTAGCTGAAGTTGCGTATCTTAGTTTGAACCACCCCTCTAATGTAGCCCAGGCCTTATTAATCTCTCCTCATACGGGAGACATTCTGTACCCCAATCATTTTTGTTGCCCTTTTCTGAACCTTTTCCAATTCTAATATATCTTTTTTGAGATGGGGCAACCACATCTGCACAGTATTGAAGATTTGGGCATACCAGGAATTTAGATAGAGGCAATATGATAATTTCTGTCTTCTTATCTATCCCTTTTTTAATGATTCCCAACATTCTGTTTTGCTTTTTTGACTGCGGCTGCATATTGAGTGGATGTTTTCAGAGAACTATCCACAATGACTACAAGATCTCTTTCTTGAGTGGTAACAGCTAATTTAGACCCCATCATTTTATATGTATAGTTGGGATTATGTTTTCCAATGTGCATTACTTTGCATTTATCAACTTTGAATTTCATTTGCCATTTTGTTGCCCAGTCACCCAGTTTTGAGAGATCCTTTTGTAGCTCTTCACAGTCTGCCTGGGACTTAATTATCTTGAGTAGTTTTGTATCATCTGCAAATTTTGCCACCTCACTGTTTACCCCTTTTTTCAGATCATTTATGAATATGTTAAATAGGACTGGGCCCAGTACAGACCCCTGGGGGACACCACTATTTACCTCTCTCCATTCTGAAAACTGACCATTTATTCCTATCCTATCTTTTAACCAGTTACCAATCCATGAGAGAATCTTCCCTCTTATCCCATGACTGCTTACTTTGCTTAAGAGCCTTTGGTGAGGGACCTTGTCAAAGGCTTCCTGAAAAATATAAATACACTATATCTACTGGATCCCCTTTTTCCACATGCTTGTTGACCCCCTCAAAGAATTCTAGTAGATTGGTGAGGCATGATTTCTCTTTACAAAAATATTATCAGGAGTGCTCAGATCTGTATAGTTTTTACTGGTTATATATAAATCAAAACTATGTAGTAGGTAAGGCTGTAACTCCACCAAGAACAAACCACTTGACCACATTTTGAAGTTTACCACCCTCAATTGTATTACAATCTTAGACCCTGATCTTGCTAAGACTTATGCACATGCTTAACGTTAAGCATGTGAGTAGCCATAAGACTATTCATGTGCTTAAAGTTAATGCTACACCTCCTCCTTTTTTCCCCTACCTGCCCTTCCTGAACAAGGTATACTCCTTTATGCCAATATTTCAGTCATGAGATTTGTCCCACCAATCTTTCATTTCCTAAGGTGGTGGTGCGCTTATTTAAGAATGGTGGGAAATGGAAAAAAATCTGAGGCAGTTTTTGCTTCAAGCTGTCAAGTTCCATTGGCTTCTGCAGCAGAGCTTGTAGACTCCTTGGTCTGCAACTATTTGACTTGGGAAGTTGTAAGCTTATTATTCTGAAGCTAATTATCTTTTTAGATTTGTGCAAATCTTACACTGCAAATTTTTCCAGACAGTTAATGCTTAATATCCAATCCTGCAAATAAGGACTACACAACTATGTAATCACATAAACAGCACTAGGACTACACATTTATTTACTCATATCTAAGGCTCCAATCTTGCAAAGATTTATGCATATGCCTAACTTTATACCCAGTTAGCAGTCCCATGGGACTATTCAGGATAAAGTTAAGTACATGCAGAAATGTTTACAGGATCAAGGCCAACCCTCTTGCTCCCTGTCCCCTGACTGCCCCCCGTGGCTCCCTGCACCTTATCCAATCCCCCGGCCCCCTTACCATGCCACTCAGAGCAGCATGTCTGGCAGCCACGCTGCTCGGCCGGAGCCAGACATGCTGCCGTGCTGCCCTGCAGGAGCGCGCAGCCCCACTGTCCAGAGCGCTGCCCGCGCGGTGGCGTACCTGCGGTGGCGTACCTGCGGGGGAGGGAGGACAGCAGGGGAGGGACCGGGGGGGCTAGCCTTCCTGGCCGGGAGCTAAAGGGCCGGGAGCTCAAGGGCCACCCTCTGATATACACACTATGTACACACAGTATAAATTTTAAACAATTTAATACTCTACCCAACAATGATGATTGTGAAGCTTGGTTGAGATTGTGGAGGAAGAGAGTGGGATATTTCCCAGGGAATGCCTTACTGTTATATCAGTGGTTCTCAAACAGGGCTTTGGAGCTGTGCTCCGGCTCCGCTGCAGCTCCAGGCAAAAACCTGCAGCTCCACTGCTCCGGAGCTGCTTCGCGCTCCAGCTCCGGGCTGTGCTCCAAATCCTGTCCAAAGCCGGTCCGCCACTTGTTCAGGGAAAGCCCCTGGCGGGCCGGGCTGGTTTGTTTACCTGCCATGTCCGCAGGTTCGGCCGATCGCTGCTCCCACTGGCTGTGGTTCACCACTCCAGGCCAATGGGGGCTGCGGGAAGCAGCGCGGGCCGAGGGATATGCTGGCCTTTGAGAACCACTGTGTTAAATGATGAACTAGCACTTGGCTGAGCCCTGAAGGGTTAACATGTTATTAATGTAGCCTCTACAAGGCAGCACAAATGGCGGGAGGAGACACAGCATGGCAGAGAAAGACACAGACACACACTGTGTGTGTGTGTGAGAGAGAGAGAGAGAAACATACACCATATGTGTGCGAGACGCAGATTACCCCTTTAAGTACGCTGACCCCACTCAAGTACATTGCCTTTTTAAGTAGATCAGCAAGTTGAGACAGCAGCTGCTGCCAGCAAGCTCCCTCCATCCTGAGCTCTATCGTGTGTGTCCCTGCTCTGTGGAGATGGGGTACAGGAGTGGAGGGAGGGGAACACCCTGACATTAGCACTCCTCTTCCACCTCCCCTCTCCCTCCCGGTACAGCAAGCAGGAGGCTCCTGGGAGCAGCTCCAAGGCAGAGGAAAGAGTGAGGGGTGGGACAGCTGAACTGCCCGGCAATTGATAGCCTGCTGGGCAGCTGCTGCACAGGGTACTTAGGGGAGCTGATGGGGGGGCTGCTGGTTGATCCTGGTTCCAAGCCTCCACCAGCTAGCTCCAATGGGCTGCTCTTTCTGCAAGCAGTGAACGCAGCAGGTGGCTGCCAAACAACGTTATAAGGGAGCTTTGCACAGCTTTAAATGAGAATGTTCTCTAATTGATCAGCAACATAACAACGAAACAACGTTAACTGGGACGATGTTAAGTGAGGAGTTACTGTATTTGACAGTATGTTGGGTATGGTTATTTTCACTGTTTCCCCGGATAGTCAGACAGTGATCCTTCAACCTATTCTACGCAGATAGACCCTAGCGATGCCTTCATTTCCGCTTTTTTTTCTGTGGGTCTTAACAAAGCCATATAAGGGAGATAAATGTTTAAAGGGGTGGGATAATGTGAATTTATAGGGAGAAACTTGGGGTGCAAGTGTCTGACATTACTTTTAACTCCTTTTATAAAACTGAATGGATTTCAAGTTGACCATGTCCCGTCATACTTTTCTGCTGTGCCTTCTATCTACGTAAAACCACTAATCCTCACTAACTACTCCTGGAGGAATTCTGTGCTTCTGCGCATGTGCAGAATTTATGTCCCGTGCAGATTTCTTTCCTTCCTTGCAGAAAAATGATTTTCTGACGGGGAAGGAAAGGGAAGCCACAAGAGTGATCATGCGACCCTCCTCAGCAATATGTTTCAGGTGCCCAGGGCAGTTGGCAGAGAGGTAAATCACTGTGGGGCAGGAGACAGGACTGGAGAAGACACGGCTGGTGGTTCCTACCTTGCGCCAGGTTCAGATGCCAGTCCCGGCTGGGCTGGGGAGGATGGGACTTCCTCTTCTCCTGCACAGCATCCAGGGCCATGTCAGACCCACCCCCAGATTTCTCCTCTGGCCGTAGGAAGCTCTGCAAACTCTCTCCTCCTAATTCCCCCCCCCCCCTGCGGTTCCTGCAACCATCGCTCATCAGCTGTAGGGGGAGGGATTACTGTACAGGGAGCTACGCCCCCATCTGCCCAACCCCCATGCATCCAGATCCCCCTCATAACCAGACCCTCCCGCCAAGCCTCACCCCCTTGCACCCAGAACCCCATCTGACAAGCCCCACTCCCCCTGCAATTGGACCACCCCAATGAGCCACCTGCACGCCCACCCTACCGAGCCCCCAACCAGCTGCACCTGGATCCCCACCCTACTGAGCCTCACTCCTCCAGCATCTAGACCCCCTGCTGAGTCCCCAACACCAAGACCTCCCTACTGAGCCCCAACCACCTTCACCTGGACCCCTTGCAGAGTCCCATTACTGTTGCACCCAGAACCCCCCAACAAGCCCCTGTGCATCTAGATCTCCCTCTGCACCTGGATTCCCCACTGAGCCACCTGCACCTAGATTGCCCCACACAGAACCCTCAACCCACACCTGGATCCCCCCCACACTAAGCCCCTCCACACTTGGATCCTGCTTTGCTGAGTTAGTGCACCTGGCACTGAGGGGCAGGGCTCTGGGGTGTTTCTGGGGCATGCCCTGTCCTTGTGTTGTGTCAGGGTTGGATGTAGCCTCATTACTGAGTCTGTGTCTCGGGGGAGAGCTGCACAGTGATCACCCACCTCTATGCAGCCAGGCCTGTGCCCCCAAGTGCCATCCTTGAGCGTCCACATTTGACAAATAAAATTTGCAGAATTTTAAAATGTGAGCAGAATTTTTAATGTTTTGGTGCAGAATGTCCTCAGGAGTAACTACAATTTCATATCTCATACTAAACCTTTCAATAGAGTCTTTTTTTTTTTATTTTTTTATTTAAATATTCCCTTCCCTTCCCCCATCCCACACACACTTCTCCAACATTCAAAGAGCTGAAAGAACTTTGCTTCTCTCTCTATCAGGCAGAGACCAGGCATGGAAAATGTAAGTGCCAGAAATGTGTTTTGTAGCCTTGTTTTGCATCCTAGAGTTGCCAAAGTACTTAATCCTACAATAAACTCTACACAGGCACAGTATTTGTCCTGTATGGAACTCATTGCAGGATCGAGGCCCTAAGTACATCAGTTTTGGTTCTCTTGTATACCTTGCTGTATTGAGACCTTAATACATGCATAACTTTAAGCATGTGAGTAGTCCAAGTTGAAGTCACTTGCGTCTCTCAGGCAGGGGTCCTGGAGGAAGGCTTGTTCAGGCAACCCTTAATTCTGGTATTTCCCAACTTTTGAGTTCTTGAATTTGCAACCTGAATATTTTTTTAATGTAGTTTGTTTGCAATTTGTATAGGTATTACACAATGTAGATAAAGAAGGTAAACTGATTTTTACTCAATATGTTGATGTTTTGAATAGTAAATGTGAAGCAGGGTTTTACAGGTCAGCAAGAAGTTCATAGTCATGTATTTTTTATTTGAATATTTAATAATTTTTTAATCAAGGTGATGCAATGAAAATTTCAAAATAAGATCCCATAACCTCAAGTGGAATTTAACAGTAATCATTTTAGGAATAAAATTCTAAAAAACTGCAAGTCAGGTTGATATAAAATAATGTACATTTCTAATGTTCTAGGTAATTTATATGAAGTTTTATATAATGAATGAGAATAAAGTATCTTCCACACATCTTGTCCCCTTACCACCCCTTTCTAAATTAGCCACATTTAAAAATAAATAAATTTGCTTGTTATGTTATGGCACTCCATAAACTATCAGGATCTCAAAGATTGTAGATACAAATCAACTCCTTTTTGACATTATATAGCAGTTTGAGAAGCAAGTGTAGTAAACGTGAAAAACCATAGACAAGATTTTGCAGTGAATATCCAAGTTCATTCTCTGATTTTTGAGCAGCAGCTGGGGAATTGATAAGTTCATGGGTAGTAACCTATTAATTTTGTTTATATGCTGAGCAAGAGTTGAAGTTTATTGTTTTGTGTTATCATGATTATTTCAGAGAGGGGCGAGACATTGATTAACTTTGTAATTTTACTGTATGTGCAGGGGTTTTAATTGGTTTCCAGATGGGTTCATATATTTGTATTTCACCTCTTATTTATTTTTAAGCATCTGAATTGCTGCATGCATATTAATTATATGCATTTATGCTTAACTGATTAGTTTTTTCTTTGGGAAAAAATCCATATACACCCCACTCTGTGTAAAGTCATATAATGAAACAAATACAAGAATACCATTGGAATAGCTTTCATTGTAACGTGGCTGCCTAAGAATTGAATAGTCAATTTTCAGTGTTAGGCCTTCTTTACACTATGGGGAGAGATCGATCTAAGTTACACAACTTCAGCTACATGAATAACATAGCTCAAGTCAACGTACTTAGATCTATTTACCACGGGGTACACACTATGTTATGTTGGCAGGAGACGCTCTCCCGTCGACTCCCCTTGCGCTTCTCGTTTAGGTGGCATATAGGAGTATACGGGAGAGCGATCTGTGGTCAATTTAGCGGGTCTTCACTAGACCTGCTAAATTGACCGCCAGTGCATCGATCGCCGTGCGTCAATCCTCTGGTAAGTGTAGACAAGCCCTTAGTGTTTATACTATTTTGGTGTTTTCAGTTAACCTAGAGACAGTAGGTACCAGCTAGTTTCACAAAAATACAAAGTAGTAAAACTGTCTGAATCCTTAAGTAGATGTGGTTCTCTTTACAAGTTTATAATTTTTCTTAACCTTTGCCTTACTTTAAGATGACACATATTTTTAGATAATGGTAGGCAAAGGGTTTTCTGGTCATCCTTTTGGTCATTTTGTGGAAAAATCCCCAGATTGGATCTCCTTTTTATTTCTCTCTACAAATCTGAGGAATGTTCAGCTTCTACTTCTTCTGCGTCTAAAATTCCTTGTGTGTGTGTGTTACACAGATGGGTATGAAAGATCTTTTACTTTTCTTTTTTTATCAAGGCAGCATGCTTGCTGTGCTCATAAAGACACAAGCAAATCCACTTAATTTTCATTTACTTATTGAAGGGGTTAACTAAATATTGAAGTATGGCTGCATCTTATTTTAAGTTGGGAAGAGAGACTAGTGTCTTATAAGGAAAGACAAACTTTGTTTTAGTGTTTCTCTCTTTCTTCTCCTGTTTCTAAAAGTAGAAGCATTTAACTGACAGAGAGGTAGTAGAAGTGCTGAGAACTGTAGTTTCTTCATTTCAGCTTCTTCAGATGGAATCTATCAGCTATTTCCTGACACTAGACTAGCTGGAGTCTAAAGACAGCCAATCTGTGGTTAATTTGAGGAGGCACGGGTGCCGCCATAGTTAATCAGCAGGAACTGAGGCAGTCTGGTAGGTAGGTAGGTATGTGTGTACAAAACCTCCACAGCAGTAGTAGATTGGTCCAATTCCTGCTTCAAGAAAGTATGATAGGAGAAAATAAGCTCTAATTAAAATAAATAAAGTACAAATCCTCTGATTATAGAAGCTGAATGTAATCTACACACTGGGGAAGCTATATTGTACATCTTTTTTCTTTTCTTTTCCTGTTTAACACATTCTGACTCTAGTTGTCCTCAGGTGTCAGTTTGCAAACTTGTTTCAGACTCTTGGACAATGACACACATGTGCAACATAAATATGAGCATTTGCATGGTCTGTGTAGCTACTACCTAAATGGAATAGATCATTTCTTGTTGTAACTTCATTCTGTATGCTTTGCTTTGGTTATTTTAGTATATAACAGGTATCAAAGCTTTTGAGTAGTGCATGAAGAAAAACAATTTCTCCTCTATATTAATTTTGTTGGGATACTGCTACAAAGACCATATTTTTTCTGACATTTTGAAAATAATTTGTTTCTCTATGCAGAACTGTGAATTCAGTCCCTGTTGCTACTGATCCTTGACTGCACGTGGAGCTCTGTTAACTTAGGGTTACCATACGTCCGTTTTTTCCCGGACATGTCTGGCTTTTCGGCAATCAAACCCCCATCTGGGGGGAATTGCCAAAAAGCCGAACATGTCCGGGAAAATGCCAGCCGGGCACTTCCCCTCCCCCGGCTGCTCTGTTCCTCCCCTGACTCTTCGGCTCTGTTTAAGAGCCGAGCTGCCCGAGCGCTATGGGCTTCAGGCAGCCCCCTTGCCTCCGGACCCCAGCCGCCGGCCGGGCACTTCCCCTCCCGGGCTCCAGCGGCGCAGGGTCCGGAGGCATGGGGGCTGCCCGAAGCCGGTAGCGCTCGGGCAGCTCAGCTCTTAAACAGAGCCGAAGAGTCGGGGAGAGCAGAGCAGCCGCGGGAGGGGAAGTGGCTGGCCGGTATTTTCCCGGACATGTTCGGCTTTTTGGCAATTCCCCCC